>NW_024070187.1:88898391-89130462 GCF_014754425.2 Oryx dammah | reverse complement strand
GGGGGGGGGGAAGGCTACCATGGGAAAAAAGAAAAGAAATCCCAGGGCTGATCTCCTTCAGAATGGACTGGTTGGATCTTCTTGCAGTCCAAGGGACTCTCAAGAGTCTTCTCCAACACCACAGTTCAAAAGCATCAATTCTTCAACACTCAGCCTTCTTCACTGGTGGCTCAGAGGTTAAAGCGTCTGCCTCCAATGCGGGAGACCCGGGTTCTATCCCTGGGTCAGGAAGATCCCCTGGAGAAGGAAATGGCAACCCACTCCAATATTCTTGCGTGGAGAACCCCATGGACAGAGAAGCCTACTAGGTTACAGTCCATGGGGTCGCAAAGAGTCGGACACGACTGAGCGACTTCACCTTACCTTACCTCACCTTACAGCCTTCTTCACAGTCCAACTCTCACATCCATACATGACCACTGGAAAAACCATAGCCTTGACTAGACGGATCTTTGTTGGCAAAGTAATGTCTCTGCTTTTGAATATACTATCTAGGTTGGTCATAACTTTCCTTCCAAGGAGTAAGTGTCATTTAATTTCATGGCTGCAGTCACCATCTGCAGTGATTTTGCAGCCCCCAAAAATAAAGTCTGACACTGTTTCCACTGTTTTCCCATCTATTTCCATGAAGTGATGGGACTGGATGCCATGATCTTCGTTTTCTGAATGTTGAGTTTTAAGCCAACTTTTTCACTCTCCTCTTTCACTTTCATCAAGAGGCTTTTTAGTTCCTCTTCACTTTCTGCCATCAGGGTGGTGTCATCTGCATATCTGAGGTTATTGATATTTCTCCTGGCAATCTTGATTCCAGCTTGTGCTTCTTCCAGTCCAGCGTTTCTCATGATGTACTCTGCATAGAAGTTAAATAAGCAGGGTGACAATATACAGCCTTGACGTACTCCTTTTCCTATTTGGAACCAGTCTGTTGTTCCATGTCCAGTTCTAACTGTTGCTTCCTGACCTGCATACAGATTTCTCAAGAGGCAGGTTAGGTGGTCTGGTATTCCCATCTCTTTCCGAATTTTCCACAGTCTATTGTGATCCACACAGTCAAAAGCTTTGGCATAGTCAATAAAGCAGAAATAAATGTTTTTCTGGAACTCTCTTGCTTTTCCCATGGTCCAGCAGATGTTGGCAATTTGATCTCTGGTTCCTCTGCCTTTTCTAAATCCAGCTTGAACATCAGGGAGCTCACGGTTCACGTATTGCTGAAGCCTGGCTTGGAGAATTTTGAGCATTACTTTACTAGCATGTGAGATGAGTGCAATTGTGTGGTAGTTTGAGCATTCTTTGACATTGCCTTTCTTTGGGATTGGAATGAAAACTGACTTTTTCCAGTCCTGTGGCCACTGCTGAGTTTTCCAAATTTTTGGCATATTGAGTGCAGCACTTTCACAGCATCATCTTTCAGGATTTGAAATAGCTCAACTGGAATTCCATCACCTCCACTAGAACACAAATTATGTGAAAAATCTTGATTATAATAAATAATTACTGATTTTACTGGAATGAAGTCAAGAAAAATGAATTTTATTCTGAAAATAAATAATTTGTGAGCTATGTACATCTTTTTGTTACTTGCCCTTCAACAGAATACTGAGATGTGTGTAATAATAATTATATTCAGTTATTTTTTTGATATTTTGCCAACTTTTATTTTTTTTTTTTACACTTTGTATTGAAAGATAGTTGATCTACAGTTTTGTGTTTGTTTCAGGTATGCAATAAGGAGATTCAATTATATATATATATAATATACAGACACACACATATATATTCTTTTATATTCTTTTTTTTTACATTCTCTTCCATTATAAGTTATTGTAAGATGTTGAAGATGTGCTATACAGTCCTTGTAGGCCTTGTAGTTTATCTATTTCATCTACAGTGGTGTGTATCTTTTAATCCCAAACTCCTAATAGATCCTTCTCCCCCCTCCCTTTTGGTAACCATAAGTTTGTTTTCTATATATGTGAGTCTATTTCTGTTTTGTAAATAAGTTCATTTGTATCCTTAAAAAAAATTCCATATATAAGTGATATCATATGAAATATGTCTTTCTCTTTCTGGCTTACTTAATATAATAATTTCTAAGTCCATCCATGTTCCTGCAAATGGCATTCTTTCATTCTTTTTTAATGGCTGGGTAATATTCCATTGTATATATGTGCCACATCTTCTTTATCCATTTATCTGTTGATAGACACTTAGGTTGCTTCATGTCTGGGCTACTGTAAATAGTGCTGCTATGAACATTAGAGTGCATGAATTCTTTTGAATGAGAGATTTCTTGGAATATATACCAAGGTGTGGAATTGCTGGATCATACATAGTTCTATTTTTAGCCATTTAAGGAACCTCCATATTGTTCTTCATAGTGGCTGCACCGATTTACATTCCCACCAACAGTGTAGGAGGATTCCCTTTTCTTCACACCCTCTCCAGCATTTATTATTGTAGAATTTTTGATGATGGCCATTCTGGTGTGAGGTGGTACCTCACTGTAGTTTTGATTTTCACTTCTCTAATAAGCATGTTGAGTACCTGTCAAAGTAGGAGGATGGAGGATGGAGTATATTTTACTTAACAAGTTAGTAGTGTGATCTATCTATTTAAACACTTAAATAAATAGTATTTGGCTTCCATGTGTCCCTCTGCCAGGCCTTGCAAATGTAAGGAGTAGTTCTTTAGAGAAGTGACATGATCTGATTCATGTTTTTAAAGGATGAGAAAAAAGCAGCAAAACTGTACTCACTTCGAAAGCTGATATTGTTGATTTATGTTTTTAAAAGATTAAAAGATCAATGAAACTATATTCCTTTCTAAAACACAAAAATTAAAAAAGATCTTTTACTCATTGATTTTTTTTCTTGAATATTTAGCTTAGAGAAAATGTAGACATTTTATTATTGTATGGGAAAGGAGACACAGGTATCTTGGGTTAATCTTTGTCCCACAGCATGTTAAATATGAATTCTTGGATGCTGAAAAGCCTATAACAACCCTCTTATGTTTCCTAGAGCAGTAGTTTTCTGTGCTGCACATTAGAAATACTGTACTTGGGATCTGTGCTTGTAGAGTTTGTAAAGCATCCATTTACTTGGGCCCCCACTGTAGAGACAGGCATTAATTGATGGGGCTGTTGAGTTTATAAGAGCTCTAGGTGACTCTGCTGAGAGATCAGGGTTGAGAATTATTTTTTCAAAGACTTCTTGCTGTCTTCTACTTTATTTGGTAAGTTCAGTGATTTCCTCCCCCTTTTCTTTTATCAATTTTCTGGTAGGTACTGTCTCTTTATTTCCCTGGCAATTTTCTTTCTTTTATTGGATACAGAGAAAATTAGTACCATTTTGTTGGGCTGTGATTGTTTGGAAAAATAAAGTCACATGTGGGTTAAAATTATAATTGACTTAATTGGGAGGCAATGTCAATGGGGTCTGGGCCCATAACCTTATGTACCAGCTTCAGGGAGATGGCATATGATATGATTAAAAATATTATTGGACAATATAAATATAGTGTGTGTGTGTATATCTCCACAAATCTGATTTCATTACTCATGAGAGACTGTTCACAGAATCCCAGGACTAAAATGTGGCCATCTGTGCCAAGGTTTCTCTGCATACGCTTCATACTGGACTCAGGGCTAAGTTCATTCCAAACCCTTATAGCAGACTGCATAACGATGCTATGATGAAGGGCAGAGCACCTGAGTTCATAAACAAGGTAACACAGGGGATATGGGGCTAGCTGGGAAGCACTTTCATGAGAGAGAATCGTAAAACTGCTTGCAAGAGGTCTCTGCTAAAAAATATGGCTGTTGCTAGCATGGTTGTTGAACAGATTTCAGGTTGAGCAGCAGCCTTTATGATCTGAGGCAGTAAATTCCCTTTATTAACATAAACAAGTCTGAAAGGACAGAGTCAAGGAAGCTTCAGAATACAAGAGGTCTCTAGGTTAAGGGTTCTCCCCTGGACCCCAGATCATTATTTCTGGGGTTGTGCTGACTTTTTGTTTATAGATCCTTCCTAGCAATTTACATTCTGCTTTATAATATTTTTTCTTCTATTTCATTGAACGCTTTCACTGTGTGTTGGCTCTTCATGTATGTTGTTTTGTTTTCTTTCTTTCCATCACTAAGTCATGTCTGACTCTTGCAACCCCATGGATTGTAGCCTGCCAGGTTCCCCTGAACTTGGTAAATGGGATTCTTCAGGCAAGAACACTAGAGTGGGTTGCCATTTCCTTTTCCAGGGGAATCTTCCCGACCCAGGAATCAAACCAGGGTCTCCTGCATTGCAGGGAGATTCTTTACTGATTGAGCTATGCGGGAAGACCTTTCCATTCCTGCCACCACTATTGCAGTCCAAGCTACCAGCCCTGCCCGAATTACTATAAAAGCCTCCAACTGCTCTCCCTGCCTCTTGTCTTTGAACCCACTAGTTCATTCTCTACATTCCACATTCCTGATCTTTCTAAAGCTTAAATTGATTAGATTACTCCTCTGCTTAAAAGCTCAATTATTCCTCACTACTCTTAGGATAAAATTTAAATCCCCAAGGGGTCTTATGAAGCATGTCCTCCCCATCCTCACCTGCCTCTGCCACTTCCTCTTCTCTCTCCTGATCCCTACCCTCTACCCTCTACCTACCAGTTGAGGGTGATCCACTAACATCCTGCATCAGAACTACCTTGAGAGACTTGTTAAGAAATCCAGATCTCTGCATTCTAACTAGTACTGGTTGGACCAGAACTCCAGGGGACTCCCAAGGGGAGTCTTTTAAGTGCCATCTGGAGAAACATCAGCCAGGCCATTGAAATTCCTGAGAGAGATGAAATGCAAGGCACCTGGACTGCACTGAGTGAACCTGTTCATTACCCAGAGTAGCCATCAGAGGATGATTTCAGAGGTCAGAGGGGTCTGGTTGGACAGAGATATTGCTGGCTCTCTGTGGCTAGTATGTCTGATATCACCACACTTAGAAATCTGAAAATCCTTTGAATACCCTTGAAAAGTCTCCTTTTAAAATACAAGCTGTTTTAGACATGTAACTTGCAAAAAATTCTTAAGTTAGACCTTCAGAGATCTAGGTAGAGTACAACGCAGAGGATGTAACTTAGAGTCGGATAACCCACGTAAGGCTTGAAGCTGTCTTCACTTTTCTTTTAAACTTGGGCAAGTTGTTTTAATCTCCTGATTAAGTTATAGTTTCCTCATCTGTGGAATGTCACTAATGGTTTTGAGAGGTTTAAATGAAGTGAAGAAATGTTTTGTAAACTGCTGATTGCCATCACTCAGGTTTATAGTTATTCTTCCTCTGGCTTTGGGTTAAGAAGAAGGTGAGTAATAGACCCCAAAATGGGATACTTGGGATTCAGAAAGTATTCTGAAGTGGCTTTCAATGACATCATGGTATATCAAAATTTGTGGAATACAGCTTAGAGAGAGATTTACAAAACTAATATTGAAAATGTTTGTTCTTTAAAAGTAAACTCTTATGAAAATGAAAACACAGGGCACAGAATGGGAGATAATATCTGTTAAACATTTATCTGACAAAAACTTATATCTAGAGTATATTAATAACTAAATAATAGGATGACAAATGACCTAGTTAAAATGGGGAGAATATTTGAACATTTAACCAAGAAAATATATGGATGACTAGTAACCACATGAAAAGATGCTCAGCATAATTAGTTATTATGGAAATGCACCTGAAACCACAATGTGATATTACTACATGTACATGTATAATCACTCAATTGTGACCAACTCCATGTGACCCCATGGACTGTAGCCCACCAGAGAGGTCCATGGGATTATCCCAGCAGATTACTGGAGTAGGTTACCATCTCCTTCTTTAGATACTACTGCATACTTAACCACTAGAATGGCAAACAAAGTTTGATCATATCAAGTGTGGGCAAAGATGTGGGCCAACCAGAACTCTTATCCACTGCTGGTGGGAATGCAAAATATTAGTACAAACACTTAGAAAAAAAGCTTGGCAGTATGGGAACCCATTTGGAACCACAGAGTTGGTATACAGATTATTTTAAACTGAAAACATTTGGGATTCAACAGATGCAGAAAGAAGCCTGCTTGGAACTTTCTTTATCTGACTAAAATGGACACTTCTGAGAAATGAAAATTGCCATAAATTTCCTCTTCGGGGCAGCTTCTATTTCCAGGAGGGAGCCCAAGAATAAACCTGTCACAAACCCTTCCCTGGAGGACAATTATGATAGCAACTGGGGACAAGTAATGCGGGCATGATTTAATTCACCGAATAAAATAGGAATCCATAAAGCCACACTGATATAAATAAGTAAATAAAGAGATATAAATGGAAAGTTTGATTAAAATAGGATAGTTACATAGTTTCAAAGTACCTCCCCACAAAATGAATTACAGAGGGAAAGAGGATAACCTCAGGGTGGAAAATTCTGGCGCACAACCCTCATCAGACGATCTAAGTGAACGTCACCAACGTGAAGACAAATCAAAAGTATGGGACACTTGGTGTGATGGAAAGTATTTCTGTGATTTTCCTGCCACTGGTGAGTAATCTGAATCTAATCATGTGGAAACATCAGACAAAGCAAATAAAGGGATGTTCTTTAAAAAAAAACAAAAAAACTTGTTTATAATATTTGAAAGTATCAAGGTCATGAAGTTAAAGGAAGACTGAAAAATCATGCCAGGTTGTTAGAAACTAAAGGGACATGAAAAATAAATGCAACACGTAACTCTGCATGGAATCTTTTCCTATAAATGACGTATTGGGAAAATGGTGGAAGTTGAATGGGATCTATAGATTTGGTGGTAGCAATGTAACAGTGTTAATTTCCTGATTTTTTTTGCTGTCTATTCTTTTTATTTTATTTTTAATTGAAGTATAGTTGATTTACTAGGTTGCTTTAGTTTCAGGTGTACAACAAAATGACTCAGTAATACACAAATATACACATATTCTTTTTAAGATTCTTTTCCCTTATAGGTTATTACAAAATACTGAATATAGTTTCCTGTGCTGTTCAGTAAATTTCCTTGTTGTTTATCTATTACATTTTTGGTAGTGTGTATATTAATCCCCAACTCCTAATTTCCTGGTTTTGATAGGTGTATTTTGGTTATATAGGTTAATTCTCTTGTTTGTAGAAAATGTGGTATTCAAGGATGATAAGCATCATATTGACAATTTATTTTAAAATGGTTCAGAAAAGTAAAGTTCTTTGTACTACACTTGCAACTTAAAAAAAAATAAATTTGGGATTGTTCAAAACAAAAATTTGAAATATTTTATACCAAAGAATCCAATGGAAAAAAAATTTTATACAAAAGAAATCATCTTGTAGAGTGGATTAGTATAGGGCAAGAGAAGTCAGGACACCAGGTATGATGTTTTGCAGTAAACAATATACAAAGGACAGTTGTTTCAAACAGGATAGTAGCAATAGAAATGAAAAGATGTGGGGACAGTTTTACTGTGCTTAGGAGCAACTGATGGCAGGTGGAGCTTGAAAGAGATAATTCAAGTATGATTTCTAGGTTTGGGGAATAGACATCAGAGTGGTTAGTGATGCCATTTTCTGAGATGGGGGAGACTGGTTTGGAATTGAGTTTGGGAATGAAGCTAAGAGTTCTCATCTAGCTATGTTAAATTGGAGAGTTTCACAAGATGTCCAAGCGAAGATGCTGAGTAAGCAGTTGGAAATACATGTATGGCACTTAGGGGAGAGGTGTAAACTTTGGAGTCACCAACACACACAGCTTCAGCCATAGAACTGAGTGTAATCACTGTTTAAAATAAGGTTCTTGGCTGAAAACATCCTCCAGTATTGTGTTGGCAATTCTGGGTACTACTTCTCATTTTATTCCTCCTCCTCCCTCCCTTCCTCCCTCCCCCTCCCCTCCCTTTCCCCCCTCCCTTTTTTTTCTTTCTGTCTTTAGAACAGTAGTTTTTCCCTCAATGATACCCTTAACCTCAACATTTGAGATTCACTTTTTTAAACACATCTTTGCATTTTGACAGAAGGAAATGGGGAGGCTATTTGTTCCTTACTTTTATGTTATTATTAAATCCACAAATATGAATTTCCTGTGACTTGTGATCTTAAGAACTTAGGACTCTTGAAAGGGGACCATGAAAAATCTGTTCTGTTGGTGACATTTCCACCCTTCTCTTATTACTTAGAGGCTTCAGTATAAGAAATATATTTTAGAAATTCATCTGGAAAGTAGTTTTTTTATTCTGCAATTTTGCCTTCAAATGAAGCTACGGTTCTCCTGGGCTGACATCATAACCATTTCCTCACCCTTGGTTGTAAAGGCCCCTCAGAGAAAATTGTGTGATTGTACGTATAAATCAGGCCAAGGGAAAAGATTGGCTATTTGGATTAAAAAACAATGTTTGCCCAGTGACTGTATTGCTTGTCCTTCATTCTAAAGTGCTTTTAGGAAAAGTGACTGTTAGATTTTTCTCATGTTGTATTTGCCTTTACTTATGGTATCTTGATTTGACTTTTTGAATAAAAATTTCACCAATCTATCTATACCTAAAATACTGCTGGTTCACCCTTGCAGTAAGGAAATGGTGAGAAACCCATTCTTACCCCCTTTTCCAGAAGAATCAGCATCTCAAATCTCAAGTATAAGTTTTGACTTTGGAGTCAGATTGTTAAGGTTTAAACCTTGTGCAAACTCAGTTAAAAACCTGTGTGATCTTGGGTAATTCACCTAAGTCCAAGTTCCTCATTTGTTAAAAGGGTATATTGTGAGGATCAAATAAGTAACTCGTGGAAAATTCTTACACAGAGCTGGTTCATGGTAGGTACTGACTATGGGAACTCTGTCCTTATTATTCACCATACTGTTCTAAAACCACCCTCTTTGAAGGGCCAGATTCTGACCATGTCATAGTTAGAATTTTTTTAAGCTCTTGTAGCATCTTTTCCTAAAAAAATTTAAATTGTTTATTTGGTCACACCAGGTCTTAATTGCAGCACAGGCAATCTTAGTTATGGCATGCGGACTTTGAGGCCTGTGGGATCTAGTCCCCTGATCAGGGATCAAACTTGGACTCCCTGCAATGGAAGAGCAGAGACTTAACCACTGAACCACCGGGGAAGTCTCTCCCATAGCATCTTCTCGAGACTCCTGCAATCATTCTTACCATGTAGTATTAGAGGCAGGGCTGGCCTGCAGCCAGGGTGCCCATGTGTACTGGCCAACATCTCCCTGACTGGTTAGTGTCCATAATATGAAGTTAGTTATATATTTTGAATATTTCCCTGATTATAGATGTTACATTTCTGTCTTCCCTGTTGACTGAGAGCTCCCAAGGGCAAGGTTTGGGCCTTATTGATTCCCAGTGCCTAAGAACATGCTTGGATTCTATATAACTCTTTGTTAAATCAAAAGACGTTGTGGGACTTTGAGTTACCATAGTGGACTTGAGGTGTTATAGGAAAGCTAGGTACTCTGTGGGTGGGTCCATCAAAACAAATAATGTGGAGGAGCGGCATCTAGGGAAGAATGTGGCCACGAGCCCCATTTAAAGTCAGGTCTGTTTGGAGTGCCGCCAGCCACGTCGTGCTCCAGCCTGTGGCGTGTTCCCATCAGCTTTAGCCACAGTCAGGACATTCACTCTCAGACGATTGGAGGTTCATTTGGGAGGCATTTACTGCTTGTCTCCACTGAGGTGTTTAGCAGCGCCAACTGGCCTCCAGCTGCTGCTGAGCAACCTGTGCCCTGTTGTCACATGTGCTTTTCTTGCCTCTATTCCCACCTCCCTGCCTCTATCCACCTTCCACATGTCATGGCTAATTTAAGGGCTACAGACAGCATGCAGGCTCATCTAACGTGTCAGCATAGCTGGAGGAGAGGAGAGATTCTGAGGTGGTTTTCAAAACATACATGAGGGAGACTTCCCTGGTGGCCCAGTGGCAAAGCATCTGCCTTGCAATGCAGGGGACTTGGGTTCGATCCCTGGTCAGGGAACTAATATCCCATAAGCTGCAGGGCAACGAAGCCCACGTGCCTCAACTACTGAGCTCTTATGCTCTGAAGCCCATGTGCCGCAACTGGAGCCTGTGCGCCACATGGAAAGATCTGGCATGATGCAATGAAGACCTGATGCAGCCCAAATCAGTTAATCAATCAATCATAATTGAGGAAGGAATAAAAAATTTCCAACTTGTTCAACTAGTTGAAAAAATGTTCCATACAGTCTTTTAATACTGAGAGGCTTACACATATAATAAAATAATCTTTTTAATTCCCCGGTTCTGTGGTTGGGGTTGTGTTGCATAGCTTCTAGGCCAGAAACATCTCAGCAGTGCTTTTCATTTTGAGGGTATGGAGGTGGGGTCCAGTTGTATGTATGATGGGGGTAGCTGTAATTAGAAACCCCAAGAAGACACAGTAAATACTGATTCATGTCTGAAATGAAAGTGAAAGCTCCACTGATCATACAAACTAATAACAGGAGCCTGAAGGTGGGCACAGGGCCAGGAGGAACTTTGTGAGACTCCTCTGAACCCTAGGACTCACTTCAGAAAACAACATTATCACCATGATAATGAAAACACCTAAAGCCACATAAATAAGGTGCAAAGCAAGACAAAATTTGTGTGTGTGTGTGTAAAATAAACAGAGAAATGGAAAGAGGAAGAGACAAAGAGAAAAACTGAAATATAAATCCTTAAAGTAATTTTTTCTTCCTGGGAAAGGAGACTGAATGAATGGAAGGAAGTTTGGATCAGAAATTAGGAGACTTGGGTTTGGGCCTGAGCCCACAGCTTATCTGCCTGAACCCTGGCTCCATCAGCTGGGAAGACTCCACAGGGTTACTGTGAGGCGATAACTAACAGAGGGTGATGTTGTAGACCTCGACACACTGTCTTAGGCTGGCTGTCTACTCAAAGCTATTTCTATCATGACTAAAGCACATGCCAAGTCTCCTGGCTGCTGGATCATAACAAAAAGGTATAATCATGTTGCTAAGATTATACACCAGTAATTATCTCTTAAAAGGAGATTGATAAGAGAATTAACTCAGCATTCTAAGAACAACCTGGGAACATTTTAGAAAATAAACACTGTAAGATGACCCATGGTAAAAATTTAATAGCAGATGTTAAATTTTACCTTTCCTCCCTCTCTCCCTTTTCCCCTTTCTTTCTTTCTCTTTCTTCCTTCCTCCCTCTAGTCCTTCCATCTCAGGTCACACTCTGTAACTCACTTCTTTAAACAACAATCAAGTACCATCACGTAAGATACATGCTAGGCTCTGGGAAGACTACCAAATAAATAGGGAGTGATCCCTGTCCTCAAGAATCTTACTGTCTACTCCAGGAAGCATTAAAACTGTCCCTCGGCAGTGTATTGGTAAGACAACATCAGAGCCAGGGCACAACATAATCATGCTTTGCCTATACTGCTCTTTCCCCGATAAATGCCACGCCCTTTCCTTATTAGGCGGTGGATTCTGTACAGGACAACTTAAGCAGTCAGTCAGTCAGTCAGTCAGTTCAGTCAGTTCAGTCGCTCAGTCGTGTCAGACTCTTTGCAACCCCATGAATCGCAGCACGCCAGGCCTTCCTGTCCATCACCAGCTCCCGGAGTTTACCCAAACTCATGTCCATCGAGTCAGTGATGCCATCCAGCCATCTCATCCTCTGTCGTCCCCTTCTCCTCCTGCCCTCAATCCCTCCCAGCATCAGAGTCTTTTCCAATGAGTCAACTCTTCACATGAGCTAGCCAAAGTATTGGAGTTTCAGCTTTAGCATCAATCCTTCCAATGAAATCCCAGGACTGATCTCCTTTAGGATGGACTGGTTGGATCTCCTTGCAGTCCAAGGGACTCTCAAGAGTCTTCTCCAACACCACAGTTCAAAAGCATCAGTTCTTTGGCTTTCTTCACAGTCCAACTCTCACATCCATACATGACCACTGGAAAAACCATAGCCTTGACTAGACGGACCTTTGTTGGCAAAGTAATGTCTCTGCTTTTGAATATGCTATCTAGGTTGGTCATAACTTTCCTTCCAAGGAGTAAGTGTCATTTAATTTCATGGCTGCAGTCACCATCTGCAGTGATTTTGCAGCCCCCCAAAATAAAGTCTGACACTGTTTCCACTGTTTTCCCATCTATTTCCATGAAGTGATGGGACCAGAGGCCATGATCTTCGTTTTCTGAATGTTGAGCTTTAAGCCAACTTTTTCACTCTCCTCTTTCACTTTCATCAAGAGGCTTTTTAGTTCCTCTTCACTTTCTGCCATCAGGGTGGTGTCATCTGCATATCTGAGGTTACTGATATTTCCCCCAGCAATCTTGATTCCAGCTTATGTTTCCTCCAGCCCAGTGTTTCTCATGATGTACTCTGCATAGAAGTTAAATAAGCAAGGTGACAATATACAGCCTTGACATACTCCTTTTTCCTATTTGGAACCAGTCTGTTGTTCCATGTCCACTTCTAACTGTTACTTCCTGACCTGCATACAGGTTTCTCAAGAGGTAGGTCAGGTGCTCTGGTATTCCCATCTTTCAGAATTTTCCACAGTTTGTTGTGATCCACACAGTCAAAGGCTTTGGCATAGTCAATAAAGCAGAAATAGAAGTTTTTCTGGAACTCTCTTGCTTTTTCCATGATCCAGCAAATGTTGGCAATTTGATCTCTGGTTCCTCTGCCTTTTCTAAAGCCAGCTTGAACATCTGGAAATTCACGGTTCACGTACTGCTGAAGCATGGCTTGGAGAATTTTGAGCATTACTTTACAGTGGTCCCTCTGAAATGTCTTCACTGCTCACCCAGATTTATATAACAACCTCCTCTTCTTTATTTCTGTGGTACTTGGGGTCACAAAGATCCAGATACAAATGTGGGCTTTGCCCTTTAGCAGCTAATTTACCTGTGTTTTGACCTCACGTGGGTAAGTTACTTGACCTCTTGATCATCAGTTACATTATCTATAAAATGAGGGTAATAATACTCCCCTCCAGGTGGTGGCACTGTGAAGGTTAAATGAACTAATTTAATGTGGATACCTACAACCATTGGTCATCCTTAAAACATGGGTTCAATGAATAAATGATAACATGTATAATGCACTCTGTTAAAAATATTTGTAAAGCTTGACTCCCACACTAGCTCAATGTCTTGCTTCCTACATGCATCTCTGAAGCTTTGTGCATAGAATACTCTTCATAAATATTTGAGGAATAAACTAATGAAAGAATGGATGAAAAGTGATCATAGTAGGCAAGTAAAAGAGATGACAGAGTTAACGTATCACTATGGTCATGATTAAATTATAGTCCTGTGAACTCATTAACAAAGTGGAAGTGTAGTGGGAGCAAGTAATTGATTTTGTTAGAAAAAATAAAGCAAATGTCTATGACCCAGCAATGCTGCTGATAGAGCAGCCTGATGTTTTTGACAGCTGGAGTGAGTTAGCTTCGAGCTGGGTATCTCATGGGCCTGTGCAGCTGCCACAGTATTTGGGTGAAGAAAGTAGTTTTTCCAAAACATGACACCTTGTCATGTTGCCAGCTTGTTTTCTCTCTTAATGACAGAATATTTTAATGTTTCAGGGTGAAAGTACTCCTCCTGTTATAATATGTTTATAATAGATTAAAGTGATCTGTACAAATGTGCTCATCATAATTAAAGTGACTTTGAGATTATGATTTCCTCTATTAATTATTCTTTGGTGGCTTAGCAGGGCAAGAGTTCAAGACATCAAAGATTGCTTTGGTTTTATGTATTACCGCCCCTTCTTTTTACATCCTAAGAGTAACCATTTATTAAATGGATATATACCAAGGTGAAAATACCCTCATTTTCAGAGCTAGTATTATATTAATAATTTCTCCCAGGGCAGGAACAACCTTTGATTAGGGAAAAATATATCTTGATAAATCACTTGGGGGCAAAGTGAGATCCTGTGAGTATGGGATGGCAGGAACTAAAGAAACAAAAAGACAACAGGATTGGACAGGAATTGGAGAGAGAGACAAGAAAAGGGGTGGGGAAGGATGGAGAGAGGAGGGCTGAACAACAGGGCAGGAGGCTAGAGCCCAGGCTGTGGAAACTGCCCAGGGACTTACAGAAACAGAACTGTTTGAACTGCAAGCTGTTTGTACTACAGGGCTGTCTCTGGAAGCCTTCAAAAATTCTTGGGGTGGAAATCATGGGTAGTTGGAGTCCACTTCTGGGTTGATAGACCCAAACAGGGAGATGGTGAGCAGAAAATGAGAGCCAGAGGGAAATTGGCAGAGAAATGTCCCTGGCTCCCCCTGCCCTGTCCCACCGCCTGGGTTTTACAGGAGTCCTGGAGAGAGGTTCAGACTTTCCACATTTCTCTGAACAGAAAATCTTATCTGGACTTTAAGGGAAGGGTGAGTAAAGAAGCAGCTAAGAGTGTGAGTTCAGATCTCTGTTACAGTTCTATATTACCTGAAGAAAGTTACTTAGTTTTTATGTCTCATTTGTAAAATGAGGCAAATCATGATAATAGCAGCTACTTCTCAGGGAGAATTAAATTAGGTAAAACTAGTAAAGTGCTGAGAACAACCTCTGGCACATAGCAAGTATTTCATAAATGTTAAGTAGTAGTTTAGTTATTGTATATGTGAAAACGATCCATTTCTGTTGTGTTTCTGGTCAAAATTATCCCTCTGTTTAGAAGATTCAGGCAGTGAACCCTGCCAGGACTTACCCCTTCCAGGGCACTGATGGGCCTCAGTTCTCTCAGTTCTTGGCAGAGTCTTTTCACTTTACTATGTTTTCAGGGTGGCAACACACAGGCGTTATATGCAGAAAATGTCTTCCTTCCTAAGGCTGGTGGGTCTATGGCTTACCAACACATGGTTCCCAACATTAAAAAAAAATTTATTTATTTATCTGGCTGCATTGAGTCTTCACTGAGGCATGTGGGATATTTGTTGTGTCATGAGGGATCTTTCCTTGTGGTGCACCGACTTGCTAGTTGCAGATCACGTGCTCCAGAGGGCACAGGCTCGGTTAACTGCAGCGTGCAGGCTTTAGTTTCTTTGTGGCATGTGGGATCTTAGTTCCTTGACCAGGGATTGAACTATGTCCTCTGCACTGCAAGGCGATTTTTTTTTTCACTTTTTAGTCACCTATACTTTAAATTTTCCCCCATTCTTTAGACTTTTTATATTGGGGTATAGCCGACTAACAATAATGTGGTAGTTTCAGATGAAGAGTAAAGAGACTCAGCCATACATATACATGTATCCATTCTCCCCCAACAACCCCTCCCATCCAGGCTGGCACATAACATTGAGTGGAGTTCCATGTGCTGTGCAATAGGTCCTTGTTGGCTATCCTTTTTAAATAGAACAGTTTGTACCTGACCTTTCCAAAGTCCCTAACTATCCATCCCCCCAGCAACCATAAGTTCATTTGCTAAGTCTGCAAGTCTCTTCCAGTTTTGTAAGTAAGTTCATTTGTACCATTTCTTTTTAGATTCTACTTATAAGGGATGTTATACAATATTTCTCCTTCTCTGTCTGACTTCACCAGTATGACACTCTCTAGGTCCGTCCATATTGCTGCAAATGATGTTATTTCATTATTTTTAATGGCTGAGTAATATTCCATTGTATATATGTACCACATCTTTATCCATTCCTCTGTCAATGGACATTTAGCTTGCTCCCATGTCTTGGTTATTGTAAACAGTGCTGCAATGAACACTGAGGTGTGTGTATCCTTTTGGATCATGTTTTTTTCTGGATATATGCCCAGGAGTAGGACTGCAGGGTCATATGGTAGCTCTGTGTTTAGTTTTTTAAGGATCCTCCATACTGTTATCCATAGTGGCTGCACCAGCTTACATTCCCATTTGTAAGGCAAATTATTAACCATTGGACCACCAGAGAAGTTCCAGTTCCCAAATTTTTGATGGTGACAATAATGTTTTGAAAATGTGCCTGGACCATCATAGTAATTTTAGAGGTTACAAAAGGCTATGCACACCAACCCTGTGAAAAAAGATACCCTTATTCTCATTTTGCAAATGAGAAACTGTGACTCAGAAAGGTGGGTAATTTATATCACCGGATTCAAGGTGGCTGCAAATTGGAGTCCAGGTTTTTGAACTCATTTTTCATTAATTTTGGGGAATATGAAGGGATGTTATTTATCATCTAAAGTGGCTCTAATATGTGCAAACTCCTTCCCAGAAAGAGAAAAACAGGAGGATAGTTTTGAACTTATTTTACATATCAAAGGAGTTAGTTCTCCCTGTTTAAGATCAGAAGTTTATGCCTGAGTTAAATGCAAACTTCCAGTGCTGATCTTATATTTCCTTCATTTGAATTCTCTTTGGAATTTGTGATTTGCTATAGTCAGGCAACTGATTTATGGAAAGAAAATCATAGACTCCATCCTTGAAGCAATTCTAGCAGGGTTTCCTTTATGTACCAAAATACACAGTTCCCTTGAACTTTCCAACTCCCCTCTTCTCATAGCCCAAAATATCACCCCAACCCTTGTGCCAGAATGCATATTCTTTCCAATTTAAAAGAGAGATGCTGCTGGCTGCTTCAGCGACTCTATGTCCTCTGCTGTCTATTTTTATCTTGTTTATGTGATCATGAGATAACAGGCTATGATCTAAAATGCCTTAAAAGACAATATATTTGGGGAGGAAGGGCTGGTGTATGGTAGGAAAGAAGGGCAGGCAAGGGAGAAAAAGGGCCCCAGTGAGGATACTAACTTTAGCTGGGGAAGAAGCCTGATTGGAGAAGAAACTAGAAACTCATTTTGTAAAATCTCACTTTAAGTATCTGTTAAGAAAACTGAAACTGAGACTTCAAAAACTCAAGTGGAGCTAGAAACCCAGGGCTAAAATAAGTGTCTGTTGGAATAATTGTCTAACATTTGTAGAGTGTAGAGGAGAACGCTATGCTAGGGAGGATGGCTGTTCAGTAATTCTAATGCCTTTTCCCTGGTGATCTGAGCAGGTTAGAACACCTTTGTTTGATATGCCTGTGGATACCCCCGCTGTATGTTTTTTGTTTCAGTTTTTATGGAAGTTTTTCCATCACTTCACTTTCAATCTGTGTGTGTCTTTAGATCTGAGTCTCTTGTAGGCAGCATATAGATGGGTCTCATTTTTTCAGTCCATTTAGCCACTCTGTCTTTTGATTGTAACATGTATTTTATTTACAATAAAATTATTATTGATAGATATTGACTGAATGATTTCTGCTATTTTGTCTTCCAGATTGCTGATCAGTTCTTCTGTATCATCTGATCTGCTGTTGATTCCCTCTAGTGTTCAGGTGATCGTAACAAGGAAAACAGTGGAAACAGTGTCAGACTTTATTTTGGGGGGCTGCAAAATCACTGCAGATGGTGACTGCAGCCATGAAATTAAAAGACGCTTACTCCTTGGAAGAAAAGTTATGACCAACCTAGATAGCATATTCAAAAGCAGAGACATTACTTTGCCAACAAAGGTCCGTCTAGTCAAGGCTATGGTTTTCCCAGTGGTCATGTATGGATGTAAGAGTTGGACTGTGAAGAAGGGTGAGCGCCGAAGAACTGATGCTTTTGAACTGTGGTGTTGGAGAAGACTCTTGAGAGTCCCTTGGACTGCAAGGAGATCCAACCAGTTTATTCTGAAGGAGATCAGCTCTGGGATTTCTTTGGAAGGAATGATGCTAAAACTGAAACTCCAATCCACCTTATGCGAAGAGTTGACTCATTGGAAAAGACTCTGATGCTGGGAGGGATTGGGGGCAGGAGGAAAAGGGGACGACAGAGGATGAGATGGCTGGATGGCATCACTGACTTGATGGACGTGAGTTTGAGTGAACCCCAGGAGTTGGTGATGGACAGGGAGGCCTGACGTGCTGCGATTCATGGGGTCACAAAGAGTCGGACACAACTGAGTGACTGAACTGAACTGAACTGAAGGTGGCATTTCCACACACTGAAGAGTCTGGAAACATACAGGCTTAAAGATAGTGAGGATGTGTGTGTGTGTGTGATGGGCTGGTTCACAGAGCATGTAGAGGTGGGAAAGTGTCAGAGAGTCCTGGTCAAGGGGAAGTTCTGGGAAGTGGGCAATCCCAGAGAGCATTTAACTTCTATGAAGGACAGGTTACTTAAAAAATACATGTGTAAATTCACTTTGTGTTTTCATTTAACACCTTCCCTGGGTTTCTCTCCACATACTAATGTGGGGAAACGAGACACTAATGGATAGGTTTTCTTGTTGTTGTTGTGTAGCTATAAAAGATATATCTTCTACCTTTGACTTTGCAAACTGACTTGTATCACCCTGCTTTACTATCCCAACTGAAAGAGGGAGAAGAAAGAATGACCCCAGAACAGAATGCTGTTCTCCCAACTCTCGATTTCAGCAGTGCAGAACTGGTTTAATGAATTAGGGCTTTTAGATTAAACTGAATCTATTCTCATCACTCTGAATATGTAATTAATGATGCCAATGCCTTTTGAACAAAGAAAGATGGCAATATCTAGTAATACTAATTAATAATATATAGATTTCAAATGTGCTCTTCTAAAGCTTTCAAATCAAGTCTAAAGGATGCTAAGGGTCTTCAAAAGCAATTAGGAGAAAAACATATCAAGTTGACCTTTGCCATCTTCATTAATGAATACTTATTGGATATCTACATATCTTGCTTGGTGTTGAAAAAGGAAAAGAATCTGGAATTTCATGATAGTTGATGAAATACTTATGAGTTCAATGACAAGGTGAAAAAGGGATAAATGAAGCATTTGAAAAATTTTAGAATTTATTGAGGAGATCTCATTAATAGCATCCTGAAAATATGTTCCTGGAACTATTGGATTATGCTTCTGAAGTATCAGTTTATTCCTTTAAAAAGAAAGACAGTTAAACCATGGCAGAATCTTTGGTTAGTATTTGAATGTCAACAACTATCTCTCCCTCTCACTACTCTCTATAACTCAATGCAATTCACTTTTATTATATGTATCATGGGGTAAAGTCCAGTGCTAGACTTTGCTGGGGAGATAGAAATTAATAAGATAAGGTCATTTACTCAAAGAAAAGATCTAGTGGTTAAGAGACTTGGATCCTGAGAAGTCTGACTCCTGGCCGGGAAAACCAATGTGTGTTTTTTGGGTCCAATCTTAAGGCAATCACCAAGGCTCTTCCTGACAGGTTTCACCTGTGCACAGCCTGTGCGAAACAGTTTCTCTGAAGGGAGATGCTGTCAAAGCTTCAGTTCCCTCTGGCTGGTCATGTTCTTTGCATCTGTGCATTCCTGACCCAGGTACCTTCAGTCCGAGGTCTCTTTACTTGTGGACTTGGTCTGAGATCTTCAGATGCCTCTGCGAAGGTCTCTTTTTGGGTGGGGTAGGAGGATGGAGAAACCCTGAAGACACTTTCCCCTTACTCTGACTCAGTACTCATTACGTTCATACTCCCAGCTCTTCCCACCTCTGCCCAGGCCCCAGGAGTCTTTTGTCTGGGGTCCCCAAACAGTAAGACCACCTCCAGATCTGTACTAATTTACCTGACTCTTGAGCAGTGTGCCATTTCAGGGGAGGAGGAACAGGGGGCACTCTATGCTTTCTCTGGCTTGAGCCTCTTGTACTATTTGTGGTAGTGAGTAATTAAAGACTCACTGCCACTTCCATTTTTGCTTGATGGTTTAACTGGCCACTTTGACACCTGAAAGCTTTGCTGAGCTCCTGACATGTCCTGGTCCAGGTTCCATCACTTCCTAGTTGTATAAGATTGGGCAAGTCACCAAACTTTCCCAACCTTCATTATGTCCCAATCTTCACTCTGTTTGTGTGCTCAGTTGTGTCCAATTTTTCAGCCTCATGGACTGTAGCCCGCCAGGCTCCTCTGTCCATGGAATTTTCCAGGCAAGAACACTGGAGTAGGTTGCCATTTCCTACTCCAGAGGATGTTCTCAGCCCAGTGTTGAACCTGAATCTCCCGCCCCTCCTGCACTGGCAGGCAAATTCTTTACCACTGCACCACCTGGCAAGCCTCCCAACTTTCATCTTCCTGCTGTAAAATGAATGCAGTGTTATAACAGTATGCTCCAGAGGGTTTGGGGGAAGATTGCATGAGATGATGCATGTGGCTTGCATATAGTGAAGTTTTAAATAAATATTCTTGTAATATATGCTGCTGTATAATAATATATAATAATATTGACAGAAACGACAACTTTCTGAAAAGACTGACTGGTGAACAGTCATTCTTCACATGCCTTGCACCCCTACTCTGTACCAAGCCCTGGTTCTAAAGAGACATAATGCACTGTGTCCTCTTGGCTCTCAAAGAGGCTTGGAATCTGGAGGAAAGATAGATTTTCAGCCAATGGCAGTTGAAAATGAGGCACATACAGGATGATATAGAAGCTTGGGGATAAAGGTAGTTCATTGGTGAGGCTGGCTGTGAGGCTGAAAGAAATAGAAACTCAACTCAAATTGTCTTAAGTAATTTGAAAATTTATTGCACATGACTATTTTGGAAGACTGCTGCCCAAGGATGCCATCAACGACCCAGATTCTATCTTTCTGCTCTAACAGTGGTGGCTTAATTCTCACAGTGTTTAGTAAGGAGACACAATATCCAAGCACATCCAAATACGACAATGTATAGAAGAACAAGAAAAAATATTTCTTTCTTTGTCTTTTTTCAGGAGCAAAGAATTTTTTTCTGGAAGTCCACTAGCCGACTTCTCTCATCTCATTGGCCAGACATGGGTTATGTGCCTATCCTCTATAAATCACTGCCAAGAAGAATGAAATTACCCTTGGAATCTGGAGCAGGGATGCGATGAGCCTCTCTTGAAGTACGTGGATGCGTGGGGAAGTGTTATGCTAAAATGAAGGTTATGTTAGAATTAGGGACAGGACGCACGTTTGCAGGAACCAGCCATACTCACTTTTGTTGTTGTTCAGTCGCTCAGTTATGTCTGACTCTTTGTGATCCCATGGACTGCAGCACGCCAGGCTTCCCTGTCCTTCTCTATCTCCCGGAGTTTGCTCAAACTCATGTCCATTGAGTCAGTGATGCCATCCAACCATCTCATCCTCTGTTGCCCCCTTCTCTTCTATAGGCACCCAAATGTGCATGAAAGAGTCAAGGAAAACTTACATATGAGCCAGTGCCCTGAGCTGAGACCGAAAGATGTAAATTTTGACAGATGGATGACAAGAATAGGTGTTTTGGTGGTGGAGTGTATACCAAACAGAGGAAAGAGTAAGTGCAAAGTCAAGGAACCATAAAACAGCATGGGTCTTTTACTCCCTTCCAAGATGGAATAACAGATACTAGATTTACTCTTCCACCTGGACCAACCAATAAAACTGGGAAAATATATAGAACAACAGTTTTCAAGACACAGAACAAGGGGCAATAAAGGACAGTGATCCATGAGAGATGGGAAACTAACAAGTCAGTCATGCAATTGTTTCAGTTTACTGATATAAAAGTTTCCAGGTCAAGGTATAGGGAAGATGTGAGATTATAGAGAAAATATGTTTATGTTTCTACACAGTTAAGGATTTCTTAGCAAATTTTACTTAACTTGGAATATATTCTGAGAGCTAGTCTTAGAAGTTAATTTACAACTGTATAGAGTGAGAACTCCAGAGAGATTTACCTACTGCCAGAGATATGTGTTTACATTTCAAGAGGGGATGGAACTTAGAATTTGGATACATCTCTGAGTTGTAAATCTGGAGACATAGGGATTATTTTTCCCTGGAGAAATTTATTTACATTCCAAAGGGTTAGAGCAAGACCTAGGAGATTCTCAGGTGTGGAAGAGGAGGCAGTTGCCTCTTTCTCTTGTATGCAAGAACAGGCAACTTGTTTTCTGTGTTCTTCACTTATGAGTTGACCTTGTCATCCACATACCACAAATGTTTATATCTGGTTCTCATCAAGTTACTTTGGAGGCATGGGGGAGGGACATTGTGCTATTACTCTACTGATTTTGCTGTGAATATAATAAGAAATCCATCTCTGATTCAAAAACATCAGTGTGCATTAAGGAAAAAATTAGTAAAAGTGAATATTAAAACATCACTGACAGGGAACCCAGGCAGAGTTTGGCAGATTCCTAAATTGAAGAGATGGAGCTGTGAGCCTGGGGAGACCAAGGCAGCTAGAGTTTGCAAGACAAAATAATAGAAGGAATTGCTACACATAGGAAGAACCCTGGAGATTTGCAGAAGTTTTCTTTGAATAATCAGGAGATTGCTTATCAGTGCATGTGTGTAAGAAAACTACTCAAGGTGGATGGGTGAAGTTGTTCAGTCACGTCCAACTTTGTGACCCCATGGACTGTAGCCTACCAGGTTCCAACATCCATGGAATTTTTCAGGCAAGAATACTGGAGTGGGTTGCCATTTCCTTCTCCAGGAGATCTTCCTCACCCAGGGATTGAACCTGGGTTTCCTGCATTGTAGGCAGATGCTTTACTATCTGAACCACGAGGGAAGTCTTAAGTCCCACTCAAGGTGGGTAGAGGAGGAAAATTTTTTAAAAGGATTAGGAAATAGTTTCTAGCATTAACACAGTTCTAGAAATGTTTTTTATTCCCATAAGCCAAACTGGCGAGTTTATAGTTTATGGATGATTGTGTAGAAAACTCAGTAGCAGGGATTAATTAACCCTAGATGGGAATACCAATTGGGGTCTGCATAGCAAATCATAAAAGCAACACTCAATGAAGACAAACTATTTCTGAATAACTAAACTGCATCCTGGGCAAAATTCACAAATATTTATATGAGTAAAAAAATACTCAGCACCCAGCAAGTTAAAATTCACAATGTCTGTCATTAAAACAAAGATTACCAGGCATACAAAGAAGCAGGAAAACATGACCTGTGACAAGGAAAATATTAATCAATCAAAACCAGTCTGCAACTGACACAGAGGTTAGAATTAGCAAACAAATACCTTTAAACAGTTACAGTTATTCCGTATGTTCAAACAGTTAAATAGAGAAATGGAAGACATTAGAAAGACCCAAACTGAACTTCTAGAGATGAAAACTATAAAGCTTGGGATAAAAATCACAATGTATTTAATGGCAAATTACACATGAGAAAAGATAAGTAAACTTGAAGACCCGAAAATAGAAACTATCCAAAATGATGCCAGATAGGAAAAAAAATGTTTTAAATGCAAAGAGCATCAGTAGCTATGAGAGAACTTCAAGTGGTTAATATACATGAAGTTGGAGTCTCATAGGAGAGAAGGGATTGGGGGATGGGGACAAAAATACTCATATTTGAAGAGATAGTTGCTGAAAATTTCCAAAATTTAATAAAAACTTTAAATGAAATCTGAATGCAAGAGATATGAAGAAAGCCACGTGGAGGCACATCATCAAGTTGCTGGGGGTTCCCTTGTGGTTCAGTGGTTAAGACTCCCCACTTCCACTGCAGGGGGCACAGGTTCGATCCCTGGTAGGGGAATTAAGATCCCACAAGCCAGGATGTCCAGGAAAAAAAAAAAAAATCAGATTGCTCAAACCAGTGATAAAGGCAAAATCTTAAAAGCAGACAGAGAAAAAGGACATGTTAAATATAGATGAACAAAGATAAGAGTGGCAGCAGGTTATTTGTCGGAAACAATGAAGGAGCATGGTATCAGTATACCTAGCGAATTACAACAATTGGTGTTGCTAGTGCTTAAGGCCGGAGAAGGCAATGGCACCCCACTCCAGTACTGTTGCCTGGAAAATCCCATGGGCGAAGGAGCCTGGTAGGCTGCAGTCCATGGCGTCGCTAAGAGTCGGACACGACTGAGTGAATTCACTTTCACTTTCATGCATTGGGGAAGGAAATGGCAACCCATTCCAGTGTTCTTGCCTGGAGAATCCCAGGGACAGGGGAGTCTGGTGGGCTGCCGTCTATGGGGTCGCACAGAGTCAGACAGGACTGAAGCGACTTAGCAGCAGCAGCAGCAGCAGCAGCAGCAGTGCTTAAGGCATGGGAGGGCATGAGGCAATGAGGAGGAGACTGTGACAAGAGATATGTCTGCTTTGGTTTGCTGAGATCAGATGATAAAAATGTTACATGCCCTATTACAGCTGCTAGAATTTATTCTGGAAGTTATAGGGAGCCACTACAGAATTTTGGGCAGGAAAATGTCATCAGACTTGAAGGTTAGATCACTCTTATGGCATTGATTGCATGGATGTATTAATAAATGGATGAATGAATGAAAGAAGATGGTTTGGAAGATTGAAAGTCTGGAGGAAGGGAGTGCAACCACATGGAAGTTACTGTATTTGTTTAATTAATTCATTTGTTTAAGAGGTATTTGTTAAGTCCTCCCATATCTCAGACTTTAAGCCAGCTCCTTAAGATACCAGAGCAAGCAAAGTAACTATCTATATAAAAGGCATACTACTCTGTATTAATATGTTGCAGACATCTTTTCATGTCAGTAAAAGTACAGTTGTCCCCCTTATCTGTGGTTTCATTTTCCACAATTTCAATTACCCTTGGCCAACTGCAGTACAAAAATATTCAATAGCAGACTGTAGAAATAAGCAATGTATCAGTTTTAATTTATTTGTGCACTGTTCTAAGTAGTATGTGATGAAATCTCTCATCATCTGGTTTTGTCCTGCCTGGGTCATGAATCATCCCTTTGTCCAGTGTATCCCACACAGTAGTCACTTAGTGGGTTATCAAGTCAACTTCCTTGGTATCAGAGTTCTTGTATTCAAGTCACTCTTATTTTACTTAGTAAAGATGGTAAAATCAGTGTTACTAAGAGTAGTAACACTGGCAATTTATATGAGCCAAAGAGCAGCCTTAATGCGTTTCCTTAAAAAGTAAAGAAAAAAAATTATATGCTGAATTTGCTATCATAGGAACAAATCAACCTTTGAAATTGTGAAGAAAGAAAGAGAAATTTGTGCTAGTTTTGCCATAGCACCTCAAGTTGCAAAAGTTGTGGCCACAGTGCAGGATAAATGCTTAGTGAAGACGAAAAAGGCATTAAAATTGTACAGCAAGGTATTTTGAGAGAGAAGGAGAGAGAGAAGGATCATATTCACACAACTTATATTACAATATATTTTGTTGTTCTGTTTTATTGGTGTTGCTAATCTAGTGCTGTGTCTAACATAAATTAAACTTTATCATAGGTATCTATATATAGAAAAATACATAGTATACATATGTGTATATGTATAGAGTATGATTTGGGTTTGGTTTCAGGCATCGACTGGGATTGGAATTTATCCCTTGTGGATAGCAGGGGACTGTCATAGACAGTTTTTGTTTTTATAACAGCTGCATAGTATTCATTCATTCATTTGTCAAATTTTACTGAGTGTCTTCTATGTGTTTGGTTTTTGGGCAAAGCATCTAAGATACAACAATGAATTTAAAAACTCAGTGCATTCATGAAGCTAATATCCTGGGTAGGGGTGAGGACACACATATATATAGGAATGTCACAGAGATCATCCTTTGGTGTGCTGCCAAGATCTTTTTATCTTGGACTCTGCCTTCAAAGCCAGATAGCGGGACCTGCTTCACTGTGATTCTTGGCATCTCTGAACTTTGTGTGATCAATAACCTCATGGTTACCGTCACGCATGGCCAGGAAAGCTAAGTAATTCAAGGAGGTATGAATTTCAGATTTATTACGGACATATAAATTCACTGTCAAATATCAGCAAGCACTTTTTTGGGAGGGAAAAATGTCACTATATGTTTTACATGCTGAAATTTTATCACTTGATTGAAGTATAAATGTATATATATTATAAGGGTAAAATAATTAGTGATGGTGGTCAAAGTTGTTAATTTTATGTAAAAAAGCAAACATTAAGTATTTTCAAATGGTTTAATAAGAAAAAAGATTGACACCTAATAAAATTATGAGAGAATGTGCTATCTATATAATTTTAGGAAGAGTATTATATATATTTCTACTAACATGTTTATAAAAATATTGACTATTACTAAGCTGATAAAACAGTTAAGAGTAGTAGTAATAGTAATAATGATGAGAATACTTAGCTATATAATTATAATCTTTGTAGTTTATATGCTCATATTCATAACAATAAACAAAATAATTTTTGAGATCTGTATTAAAGTTGTAAATATTTAAATATTTAATTTCATTTAGTCCATGGATGTTTCATAGAGATGGTTTATTTGGGATTTCTTCTCATCTTGTGAGGATGGATTAAAAGCAGAATGTTAATTTCAGCACCTCAAAATTTCATAGGGATGAAAGATTCTGTAATCATGCTCAACAACATTCATGAAAACTAATCTTGATTCAGTTCAGTTCAGTTCAGTTCAGTCGCTCAGTCGTGTCCAACTCTTTACGATCCCATGAATCACAGCATGCCAGGCCTCCCTGTCCCTCACCATCTCCCAGAGATCTTGATTAAGACATGCTAAAAACTAGGAAGAAAATGAGTTAGAGAAAAATGAGGTACCTAAAACACAGTTTGTTTATATGACAAGTCTAGAAACACAGACTTTGTTAGAATCCTTTTAGAAGATAATTCCTTAGACTTAGGAACTTGTGAAGCCTAAGCTTTTAAATAAAAGAATTGTGAAAATGACTGTTATAGCCTGTTGAGAATTTTTCATAGTCTATTTCAATTTTCAATAGAAGGATTTTTAAGGTATGCGCATGAATCTTAGATTAAAGTTCATTCTACAAAACATACTGCTGAAAATCTCTTTTTCTGAATTATATCTGCCTTGAACACAAAGGCAGTAACATCATCATTAAGTGTACTACTTTAGTAAACCATACATCAGACATTTCGGCAAGCAGAGACAGCCAGATGTCTTTTTCAAAGTTTGAGAGCCTGGTGGATTAATGATAAATTCAACCCTGTTTCTCTTTGGTAGTTTGCTGAAAGATGTTAAGTCTCTCAACAGCCAACAACATAGTGAGTCTCACTGAAGAAATATTTATTGAATAGAAAATGAGAAGAGAAATTGTCATGTGACATGACTGTGGCACTAGAGAAGACTCTTTGAGAGTCCCTTGGACTGCAAGGAGATCAAACCAATCAATCCTAAAGGAAATTAGACCTGAATATTCACTGGAAGGGTTGAAGCTGAAGCTGAAGCTCCAATACTTTGGCCACCTGATGCAAAGAACTGACTCATTGGAAAAGACCCTAATGCTGGGAAAGATTGAAGGCGGGAGGAGAAGGAGACGACAGAGGATAAGATGGTTGGATGGTATCATGGACTCAATGGACATGAGTTTGAGTAAACTCCAGGAAATAGTGATGGACAGGGAAGCCTGGTGTGCTGCAGTCCATGAGGTTGCAAAGAGTTGGATAGGACCTAGCAACTGAACAATAATGTGATTGTCACTGACAATGAAACTGACATGGTGAAGGCTGTGTGTGATCTGAGAATCATAATCAATATTTTGAATCACACCTTTTGGTGTGTGTTCAGAAAGTAATTACCACCTGGATGAATATAACAGGATTTCAACCCATCAGCAGACAGTAGGCACTGTCAAGATTTCTCTTCAGCCAAAGACAAGTTTCGTGAGCTACAAGAAATCTTTGCACTTCATTGTCAAGAACTTATGCAAAGTGTTCAAACAGGGTACTTAAGAGAAAGGTTCGATAATATTTGACAGACAAAAATATCAGCATGACAGGATTCACTCAGTCAAAGGGTTGCTTGAAGATAAAGTAGTTTGTTTTTAGACCCCACTGAAGAAATGACTGATATGAAGTATATTGATCATGCAGATATTTTACACACTAGGTTACATGATTCTTCTAGCACTAATATGAGTGCTCATGAAGCAAAAACTGATATAGATGGAAAGTCAGAGCTCATTTCATTGTCTCAAAGGAAGTTATATTATTCTGTTGCCATCTTTTTAGATTCAAGGTTTAAAGACAGACTTTTTAAGTGATTGTGTGAAATGGCAAATACATGCAAAAATATTAGAAATATCAGATACCAGCAAGGGCGACAATCTTACAAAAAGCCTCTGAAGTTTGTCAGGAAGCATCTTTCTCAGGCAATGCCCAGGGTTTGTAGAATTTGTTGAGGGACAAGTGATCACTACCCTCAACCAAATCTTCAAATTCAGGAGTTAAGGAGGTAAGTCTTATGTGAGCTACTGTTAGAAAAGAAGGAAAGGACTTTCTTGGTAGTGCCGTGGATAAGAATCTGCCTGTCAATGCAGGGGACATGGGTTCAATCTCTGGTCTGGGAAGATTCCACATGCTCTGGAGCAACTAAGCCTGTGTGCCACAATGACTGAGCTGTGGTGCTGAAGCCCAAGGGCCCTAGAGCCTGTGCTTTGCAACAAGTGAAGCCAATACAATGAGAATCCTGTGCACTGCAACGAAGAGCAGCCCCTGCCTGCTACAACTAGAGAAAACCTGTGCGAAGGCAATGAAGACCCTGCACAGACAAAAATAAATAGATTAAAAAAAAAAAAGATGTTACCTTGGTGATAGCATCACTATCAGCCATGTCCTAAAACAGAGAGTTTGCCTTTACATACTATCCTCATTTAAAAGTGATTTCATTTAAAATGTGTCCTATAGTAATAAGAAATTATAATTCTTATACTATAATGTCAAGGTTTAAATATTTGAATACTTTTACCCTATCACTGACTCGGTGGACGTGAGTTTGAGTGAACTCTGGGAGTTGCTGATGGATAGGGAGGCCTGGCGTGCTGCGGTTCATGGGGTTGCAAAGAGTTGGACACGACTGAGCAACTGAACTGAACTGAACTGAAATAACAGAAAAAATATTTTTGAGATTAAGTTTAATATTTACTTTTTAGCCCAGGAGTTCAGTTTATGTTGTTTAGCCATTACTTTTAATGGATAAAATTAGTGATTTGGGTAGATATGGCAGCATTGGGCAGAGTGAGAAGTGATTAGAGTCTGAGTACATTTTGAGTACAATTGACAATGTTTGTTTATAATTTAGTGTGGGATATGACAGAAAGAGGGAGTCCAGGATGACTTCAAGGTTTTTGGCTTGAGTAAATGTCTATATTGAATAGAATGTCTAGACCCTGAGAAATAGAAGACTGCAAGGGGGTATTTTGGATTGGGTGTGAGAGGTGATGGATGCAGGGGTAGGGTTCTCTTGAACATGTTAAGTCTGATATTTTGAGCAGCCTTCTCAGCATCTCTCCTTGCCCATCTTGACATCTGCAATCAACATGTCCCAAATGGAATGATTCATCATCTCCTTAAACGTATCTCGTGTGCTGTGTGCTCAGTTGCTTCAGTCGTGTCTGACTCTTTGTGACCCTAAGGACTGTAGCCCATCAGACTCCTCTGTCAATGGATTTTTCCAGGCAACAATGCTGGATTGGATTGCCACTGCCTGCTCCAAGTGATTTTGTCTTACCTGCTGTCTTCTCTGTGTCAGTTGATGGCAACTCCATCCTTTCAGTTGACTCTGACCACAGACTTTGAGAGTCAACCTTGAATTCTTCCCTTCCCTCTCCTGTTCTCTCCTCTCTTGCTTCCTTCTCTCCCTCTTGTTTTTTCTTCTTTCTTTCCTTCTGTCCCTCTTTTTCCTTCTTTCCCTTTCTTCCTTCCTTTCTCTCACACATCCAATCTGTCAAGACATCTTGTGGCCTTTACCTTTGTTACCAAACTCAGGTCTGGCTGCTCACCGCTCGATAGCCAGTTCTCGGGAGACAAGGGGAAAGAAAGGTAACTTTATTTTGGAGGTTGGCAACCCGGGGAGAAGGTGGACTTGTGTCTGCGAACCAACTCCTGATTGCTGCTCAAGGAGCAGAAGTTTTTATAGTGGAGGTTCAAGGTTGTATGCGTGGAGGGAGGGAGCAGGGTGGCACAGTCAGCTCTGACAGTCATCTCAGAATCAGTGATGTGGCGGTCCGATGAGCATCATCTTGGTTGCTTTGAGTACAGTTAATCTCTAGTTGCAGAGTGTGTTCCTGCTTCTTGGGGATAGTTCTCGGAATTGTGTGAAGTGGAGTAGCTTATGTCACAGCTTTTGTCTGGTCATCGTGTAGTCATCCTCTCTTCAGACTCATCTTCTTCTGCCTGGTGAGGGGGCTTCAGTATCTGCAAAACAGCTCTCAGGATATGGCTCAGCATATCTGTCTATGACTCTTAAGGAGTAACTAAAGGTCCTTGGCTCTGCTTAATGACTAAACTATTGTGTTTTGTCTTATGTAAAGACTTAGAGTGTGAGGCATAACTGAGCTTTAGGGTGAAGGTAGTGCTTATACCTTTAGGATTGCATCCATAATTTAATCAATTCTCACTGCCTCAATTGTCAAAACCCTGCTTGCTAGCCCAGGCTTCCCTGATAGCTCAGTTGGTAAAGAGTCCACCTGCAATGCAGGAGACCCTAGTTCAATTCCTGGGTCAGGAAGATCTGTTGGAGAAGGGATAGGCTACACACTCCAGTATTCTTGGGCTTCCCTTGCGGCTCAGTTGGTAGAGAATCCGCCTGCAATGCTGGAGACCTGGGTTGGGAAGATTCCCTGGAGAAGGGAAAGGCTACCCACTCCAGTATTCTGGCCTGGAGAATGACATGGACAGTCCATAGGGTCACAAAGAATCAGACATGACCGAGAGATTTTCACTGCTTCCTAGCCACCAGCATCTCTCTCTGGTTGCAAAGGACTCCTAACCAGCAGTGTCCTTGCTTCTCTCTTCCTCTTCTATAGCTTATTTTCAATATGACTAGTAGAATTATATTTTTAAAACATAAATCAACCAGATCATATCAGTCGTGTGCTTAAAATCCTCTAAGGCCTTCCTTATTCAGAGTAAAACTGAATTCTTCTGTTGGTCTATAAGACCCTGTGTAGTCTGGCTCTTTGATCCTCAATCCCCCTGGCCCTGTGTAGTCTGGCTCCTTGATCTCCGATCCCCCTGCCCCTGCCTCTCTGACTTCATCCCCTCTTTGTTCCCTCTTCCTCCTCACTGTTCCTTAAGAGTGCTGGGCACTCTCTCACCATGAGGTCCACCCCTAGCTGTTCCCTCTGCATGAAAATCCTTCCCCTATCTTTGTCCAGGCTCACTCTTCACCTCTCGTGAGCTTTGTTCAGCGGGCACCTTCTCAAGGATGTCGATCCAGATTGGCCCATGGAAAGTGCCATCTTGCACACATACCTAGCCTGTTACACACCCTATCCTCTCACTCTGTTCTCCTTTCTTTTCCTGTTGTTGTAGCACTTTTTTTCTTCTTAACATACTTATAATTTATTTTAACGTATTTTAAATTTATTGTGTCTCCTTCCACCAAACTATAGTATAATTACTGAGGGTAAGAAGTTTTGCCTGTTTGTTCACTGTGTTCCCTGGATCTGGGATAGTACCCGGCATACAGCAGGTGCTCTATAAACACTCACTGAACGTTAAAAGTTGAGGCTGACTCTCTTGAAGCACTCATGTCTTTAATCTGGATGACACTAAGACGCGTGAGAAGCCCAGGCTGATGATTAGTTTGGTTCCCCTTTAAATAGATATTAAAAAATAACTTATTCATTCTGTTTGTTTAGAAGGCAGGCACAGTACAGTAGGGCTATTTGTGGGAAGGACTAAAACAGGAGTGGGGCTCAAATTTCCTTTTCTTATTCCAGGCAGTTCAGCTCTGGCCCCAAATATATCTGCTGCTCCTGCTAAGTCGCTTCAGTTGTGTCCGACTCTGTGCAACCCCATAAACAGCAGCCCACCAGGCTCCCCTGCCCCTGGGATTCTCCAGGCAAGAACACTGGAGTGGGTTGCCGTGTCCTTCTCCAGCACATGAAAGTGAAAAGTGAAAGTGAAGTCACTCAGTCGTGTCCAACTCTTAGCGACCCCATGGACTGCAGCCCACCAGGCTCCTCCGCCCATGGGATTTTCCAGGCAAGAGTACTGGAGTGGGTGGCCATTGTAGAACAATTAAAAAACAGAGCCCTGTAGTCACCCCCACCCTCCTTACACAGGTCATCTTTTGGGGGTCTCACTGTACCCACTCCAAGTGGTATGCATATCCAGTACCCTTCCCAAGAGATCATCTGGCAGGTAGAGATTTTTCCATTTTGGAATAGTCTCCGTGGAATTTAAATTGATGGCCCAGGGAGCTGGCTGTTTTTCTGAACTTAGCCCCAGGGGATCTCATTTTGCAGTGCATTTTGTTCAATCTGATCATTTGAAAAGCCCTAATTTGCCTTTTTTGACATCCTGCTCTGAGACCTCCTGCTTTGGTTCTCTACAGGTCTCAGCAGAAAAGTAGTAATAGTTGCAAAAGGTGTCACTGTGTTTGAGAAAGATGGACACTCTATATACCCTAGGTTTTCCTCAGTGACAGAATGCTCTTATCAGTTTAACTCATCTTTTTGGAGATATAGAGTCTCCAAAGCTGGCAACTACTTTTTCACTATTTTACATCAAATCTACTTTACTTCATTAATAACTTGTTGCTGCTAGCAAGGTCTGAGTAGAACCTAATGTTAACTAGAAGTTCTTTATTGTTTTTGCTTGTAAAAATGGGGAATTGTGAATACAATTCAGGTCTGAACAGTGAAGCTGGTTTCATTTTATTCATTTGAAAAAAGAGGGTGAAAGCTCATTTTCTACAGCTCAGAATTATTTTGAAGCTTACATGAGATGAATTAGTATATGGGTCTAATTATACTCTTTTCCATTTTACTGAGGAGATTCTCTACTGAGCTAGAAAGTAATTAGTATAGGAATAGAATTAGAATTACTTGTTTAGTTGCTAAGTCCTATCTGACTCTTGTGACCCCATGGACTGTAGTCCACCAGGCTCCTCTGTCCATGGGATTTTCCAGGCAAGAATACTGGGATGGGTTGCCATTTCTTTTTCCAGGGGATCTTTTCTACCCAGGGATTGTACCTGCGGGTCTCATGTCTCCTGGATTGGCAGGTGGATTCTTTATTTTTGAGCCATCAGAAATGGCTCAAAGGTAAAGAATCTGCCCATCAAAGCAGGAGAGTTGTGTTCCATCCCTGAGTGGGAAGTCCATGGGTTTGCAAAGAGTCTTACATGATTTAGCAACTAAAAAACAACAACATAGAATTACTTGTTCTAAACTGAGAAGTTGAGGAGAGAAATGGGGTGTGGTTTAAACTTCTTTTGTTTCTAGGGAGACGCCTGTGTTCTTGTCCACTGAATGTGAAATGGGGGTGCATAGGCTAGGAAATCTGTGTAAGATCGGGGTGGAAGAGGGTCTCTTGGACACCCTGGGGTTCCCACGGAAACCCTGCCTCACTGCTTCCGGCCACCTGCCCAACCCCCACTCTCACCTCAGGCTGAGAAAGAGGGAAGCTGGTGAGGGGAGGCCAAGAAGGGAGCCCATAGGTTCCTCTGGAGTTTGAGTATCATTGTCAGCAGCAGAAAAGATATACACGCATACACACACACACACACACACACACACACACACACACACACATATATACATATATATATGCCAAATAGCTTTATTGTTTGGCTTCAAAAAGCTTTATTGTTTCCATTTGGTCCAAGGCTTGAGAGGGGGCTCTCCAGGGTGTTAAAACGCTGCCTAGTGGATGTAAAGAGGGGCTTCAGGCAGATGCCCTGATGTTAGAGGGCTCCTCAAAGGCTGCTGGGCTCCAGAGGCTCCTAGTCTTGCTTGAGGGTAAGACTTTCCAAGAGATACTCGCCCAACCCAGCCTGGGGGCCAGCCAACCTGCGGAGGTATGTCAGGTGGTCACCCATCTTCTTGATGAGTTTCGCTTCCTCATCTAGGAAGTGGTTCTCCAGGAAGTCACAGATGTGGGGATCTGTGTGGGCAGAACCCAGGCTCTGCAGACCCCAAAGGGCCTGGTTCAGATTCTTCTCTATGAGAAGGGTGGCTTCCATAGCATCCTTGGTTTTACCTCACTCATCTAGAGACGCTTCTGCATGTCTAGGAAGGGCATGTGGCCCCTGCACTGATTTTGCATTTTCAAGAGATGCCCTGGGCCGTTGTGCTTCTCCTTGGCCCATTCATGAAAAAAGTGGCCCACACCCTCCAGAGCCACATCATCAAGGTCGAAATAGAAGCCCTGAGAGAGGTAAGTGTAGGAGGCCTGCAGATGCATGTTGCCCAAGCAGTGGAGGGAAGTCTCCACCTAGGTGGAATAATTCTGATGAATCTGGAGTTTATGGTTGATAGGTAATAAGGAGTTAAGCTGAAAAAATGGTGGCTGTTCCCAGTAATTGTGGACAGCTGAGTGGCTGATTCTGAATGTTGTGACTGGAAAAAATGTTGGAGGGTGGTCAGAGGCTGGAGCAAGGGGTGTCCCTGGGTCTGTTCCCTCCAAGCTCTGTTGAAGCAAGAGACAGATACGTGGGACTGCTGAGCACACTTCCAGAAAAGAGATCCTTAACTGCCGGGGTCCAGCCCTGGTGGATCCAGGGAATTCGAAGGGGGGACGGAGTCGGCGTCCTAGGAAAGAACTTATTTAATTACAGCTATAAAGAGGGATTAGGAAAGTATAGTGTAGTAGGAAAAATCAGTGGAGCAAAGAGACTGAATAACTTGGTTTACATGGAATACCAATAAAACCTCGAGACAAGAGGTTTGCACCACCTACGTAGGCCGCAGGTGTCCTCCCATTCTCTCGAAGGAGAGGAGACACTAAGGCCTCCCCAGTCGGATCTTAGAAGCCCAGGCATAATTAGCAGGCTTGGTGGGCATCCACGCTCCAGATGGGAATTCAGCCAGAAAATGAGAGAAAGAATGACATGAGGAGACCAGTCTTTCCAGGAACTGATCCGTTTTCTTTATTTTCCAGGTTTGCTTATATACGTTTTGTTATACAGAGAGATCGAATACACAGTCATGTGGGGTCAGCAGACCTGACCTTTATCAAAATCAGGTGCTTCATATAAATGTACACAAAAGGTCTTAGGTGGCTTTACATCATCTTCTGGCTATGAGGCCTGCTGACATTTTATGGCCCTTTCTTTCTGATAATGGTCAGTCAACCAGAAAACCTATTTTTTCCAGGGGTGAATTTTCTTAAACCAGGCGCCACCCTCCGAAGGCACCAGATAAAGTTGCATTCCTATAGGGTGAAGGTGCAGTGGGTTACAATCGAGAAAGGAATTTACTTAGCCTAAGGTTTAACATGATTAATCTTAAAGGTTAATACTTATTTCTCCTATATGCTAGTTGTGTTCATTAATGTGTATAAGGGCAGCGGATATGGAGACTTAGCAGCAAATATTGGCCCAACAAATGAAAAACCCTTCATCAATATAATTCCTAATCAACCCACTATACTATACTAATAATTTTTCTAACTTCTCAAAAGAATCTGTATTTAGAAAGTTTAAAGCATCTCATGCCTCTCACAGTTGGGAGGCTGTGAACCATCGCATGTGGCCGGACGAGCCTGTCAGGCAGGCTAGAGAACTTTCAGAGGAGTTTGTGAACTGAAACACTCTTGTCACGCCCAGGAATTTTATTAGCTGGAGCCCTAAGTTAACTCCTTCTCCGAGAGAGGTGGTAGGGGACAGCCCCCTGTAAAGTCAGAGGTGTAGGTGAGAGCATAAAGCAGTAAAGTAGGCAGACTCTGGTTTTGGGGGTAGATGCTCAAGAACAGGGGGTCTCCTGAGGCTCGATCCCGCTGTTGCATATGCCGAGCCTCCTTCCTCGTGACCTTTGCCACGGGCAGAGTTCCTCACGCTGGCTCCCAGCACTTAACCCCTAATTATTTCTTCTCTCACCCCTCACATGTATCCAACCTCTTTTTTCTCACCAGTCTTAAGGCTTGTGTGTCTCTCACTAGCTCTTTGCTCCTCATGAATCTTTGTGGGTGCACGCTAAGTCGCTTCAGTCGTGTCCAACTGTTTAGTCACACACCATAAACTGAAAGTAACAAAGGCTTGAGGCTGGTTAAAGTACTTCCAGTTACTTGTCTCTCAGGCGATGTCCTCCAGGGAAAATTCTAGTAAACTCCTGTTTATCAACATTTTTCTGTCAATAATCACTCTACCTCCCACCAATGGATTCTTTTTAGAATCCATACTCCACCGGCTTTGGCTTCTGTTAGTGCAGGTCATCAACCCCTGTGAATAAGGGAATCAATCACATGCCCTCCTCAGCTATAATCAACCACAGCCCATTGTCTGTCCTTTCGTTCTTCTTCCTTTTTGGCACCTTAGAGTTTAAGAACCCTATTCTTAATGATTCATTTAGAGAACAGAATCTAGAATATCCTGTTTCGATGAGAGCCATAGTCATCCCATGGGATTAACTTGAGATGAAGCCAGGATATGAGTTAGGGAAAAGAGAAAAGAAAGAGAAATTTAGACCTTGGAGTTATTAGAAGTCAGGTTTATGATATGGGAGGTGTGTGAATATGTGTGTGTGTGTGCTCGTGCACGTGCACACAAAATGAACATCATCCCACTGGATTTAAGGTGCTAGAGGACAAACAAGAGAGAGAAAGAGACCCTCCTTCCCTACTCACTGAGAGCAGACAGCCTGCAAGGAAGCAACAAGAGAAATATGGAAAATTTTCCTGGAACTCCATCTGGGCCTGCTTTAGGAGAACGAAAACCATGTGTCTTTCTCTTCCATGTTACAGAGTTGCTGGGGAAGAGGTGACATGCTTTGTATTCTCTACCCCCAAAGCTGGGTAGGTCTTTCTCAAATGAGCTGAGGACGTTGCACTAAACCTGAGGTCTGTGTCTGAAAGGTTATTCTCCATTTTTCTTCTTTATGTTAAATCGAGACAATCAGCTTGTGGATTTTGCAAGTCATCATTGATCCCACCCCATGGCAGAGGAGTCAGCAACAGAGCCATCTTGAAAACCAGATGCTTGAAAATAAGACCAAATAACACATCTGTTGGGTGAAGTTATGGAAAGGATTACATGATGTTAAGTGCTGCATTTGGAAACTGTGGAATTTAGCATATTTCTTACATTTTTCATAAAATTACTTATTTAATAAGCAACTAGTAAATGATTAGGTTTATGCCCATAAATATATGTATGTGGTACCAATTCCAACAGTACAAATGTGTTTCTGATGGAAGGCAAGTTTCCCTCTCATTCCTATCCCTGCAATAATTTAGTTTTCTCTTCTGATGCAACTATAGTTACCAAGAAAAGTAGTTTAAAAATATATGTGTGTGTGTTAAGTTACTTCAGTCATGTTTGATTCTTTGAGAGCCTATGGACTAAGGCCTGCCAGGCTCCTTTGTCCATGGGATTCCCCAGGCAAGAATATCGGCATGGGTTGCCATGCCCTTCTCTAGGGGATCTTTCTGACCCAGGGATCGAATCTGCATTTCTTATGTCTCTTGCCTTGGCATGTGGGTTCTTTACCACTAGCGCCACCTGGGAAGCCCTTAAACTATACATAGGAGAAAATTATTCACTTTACAATAGCCAAGACACAGAAGCAAACTAAATGTCAGATAACAATGGAAGTGGATAAAAATGTGGTAGTAATAGAATATTCAGTTCAGTTCAGTTCAGTCGCTCAGTCGTGTCCGACTCTTTGCGACCCCATGAATCGTAGCACGTCAGGCCTCCCTGTCCATCACCATCTCCCGGAGTTCACTCAGATTCACATCCATAGAGTCCGTGATGCCATCCAGCCATCTCATCCTTGGTCATCCCCTTCTTCTCCTGCCCCCAATCCCTCCCAGCATCAGAGTCTTTACCAATGAGTCAACTCTTCGCATGAGGTGTCTGAAGTACTGGAGCTTCAGCTTTAGCATCATTCCTTCCAAAGAAATCCCAGGGTTGATCTCCTTCAGAATAAACTGGTTAGATCTCCTTGCAGTCCAAGGGACTCTCAAGAGTCTTCTCCAACACCACAGTTCAAAACCATCAATTCTTCGGCTCTCAGCCTTCTTCACGGTCCAACTCTCACATCCATACATGACCACAGGAAAAACCATCGCCTTGACTAGACGGACATTAGTCGGCAAAGTAATGTCTCTGCTTTTGAATATGCTATCTAGGTTGTTCATAATTTTTCTTCCAAGGAGTAAGCGTCTTTTAATTTCATGACTGCAGTCACCATCTGCAGTGATTTTGGAGCCCCCCCAAATAAAATCTGACACTGTTTTCACTGTTTCCCCATCTATTTCCCATGAAGTGATGGGACCAGATGCCATGATCTTCTGAATGTTGAGCTTTAAGCCAACTTTTTCACTCTCCTCTTTCACTTTCATCAAAAGGCTTTTTAGCTCCTCTTCACTTTCTGCCATCAGGGTGGTGTCATCTGCATATCTGAGGTTATTGATATTTCTCCTGGCAATCTTGATTCCAGCTTGTGTTTCTTCCAGTCCAGCGTCTCTCATGATGTACTCTGTATATAAGTTAAATAAGCAAGGTGACAATATACAGCCTTGATGTACTCCTTTTCCTATTTGGAACCAATCTGTTGTTCCATGTCCAGTTCTAACTGTTGCTTCCTGACCTGCATACAGATTTCTCAAGAGGCAGGTTAGGTGGTCTGGTATTTCCATCTCTTTCAGAATTTTCCACAGTTTATTGTGATCCACACAGTCAAAGGCTTTGGCATAGTCAATAAAGCAGAAGTAGATGTTTTTCTGGAACTCTCTTGCTTTTTCCATGATCCAGCGGATGTTGGCAATTTGATCTCTTGTTCCTCTACCTTTTCAAAAACCAGCTTGAACATCAGGGAGTTCACAGTTCACGTATTGCTGAAGCCTGGCTTGGAGAATTTTGAGCATTACTTTACTAGCGTGTGAGATGAGTGCAATTGTGTGGTAGTTTGAGCATTCTTTGGCATTGCCTTTCTTTGGAATGAAAACGGACCTTTTCCAGTCCTGTGGCCACTCCTGAGTTTTCCAAATTTGCTGGCATACTGAGTACAGCCCTTTCACAGCATCATCTTTCAGGATTTGAAGCAGCTCAACTGGAATTCCATCACCTCCACTAGCTTTGTTCGTAGTGATGCTTTCTAAGGCCCACTTGATTTCACATTCTGAGATGTCTGGCTCTAGATGAGTGATTACATCATCATGATTATCTGGGTCATGAAGATATTTTTTGTACAGTTCTTCTATGTATTCTTCCCCCCTCTTCTTAATATCTTCTGCTTCTGTTAGGTCCGTACCATTTCTGTCCTTTATTGAGCCCATCTTTGCATGAAATGTTCCCTTAGTATTTCTAATTTTCTTGAAGAGATCTCTAGTCTTTCCCATTCTGTTCTTTTCCTTTATTTCTTTGCATTGATCGCTGAAGAAGGCTTTCTTATCTCTCCTTGCTATTCTTTGGAACTCTGCATTCAGATGCTTATATCTTTCCTTTTCTCCTCTCTTCTTTTCACAGCTATTTGTAAGGCCTCCCCAGACAGCCATTTTGCTTTTTTGCATCTCTTTTCCATGGGGATGGTCTTGATCCCTGTCTCCTGTACAATGTCATGAACCTCATTCCATAGTTCATCAGGCACTCTATCTATCAGATCTAGGCCCTTAAATCTATTTTTCACTTCCACTGTATAATCATAAGGGATTTGATTTAGGTCATACCTGAATGGTCTAGCGGTTTTCCCTACTTTCTTCAATTTAAGTCTGAATTTGGCAATAAGGAGTTCATGATCTGAGCTACAGTCAGCTCCTGGTCTTGTTTTTGTTGACTGTATAGAGCTTCTCCATCTTTGGCTGCAAAGAATATAATCAATCTGATTTCCGTGTTGTCCATGTGTAGAGTCTTCTCTTGTGTTCTTGGAAGAGGGTGTTTGCTATGACCAATGCATTTTCTTGGCAAAACTCTATTAGTCTTTGCCCTGCTTCATTCTGCATTCCAAGGCCAAATTTGCCTGTTACTCCAGGTGTTTCTTGACTTCCTACTTTTGCATTCCAGTCCCCTAGAATGAAAAGGACATCTTTTTTGGGTGTTAGTTCTAAAAGATCTTGTATGTCTTCATAAACCGTTCAACTTCAGCTTCTTCAGCGTTATTGGTTGGGGCATAGATTTGGATAACTGTAATATTGAATGGTTTGCCTTGGAGATGAACAGAGATCATTCTGTCGTTTTTGAGATTGCATCCAAGTACTGCATTTCGGACTCTTTTGTTGACCATGATGGCTACTCCATTTCTTCTGAAGGATTCCTGCCCGCAGTAGTAGATGTAATGGTCATCTGAGTTAAATTCACCCATTCCAGTCCATTTTAGTTCGCTGATTCCTAGAATGTTGACATTCACTCTTTCCATCTCTTGTTTGACCACTTCCAATTTGCCTTGATTCATGGACCTGACATTCCAGGTTCCTATGCAATATTGCTCTTTACAGCATCGGATCTTGCTTCTATCACCAGTCACATCCACAGCTGGGTATTGTGTTTGCTTTGGCTCCATCCCTTCATTCTTTCTGGAGTTATTTCTCCACTGATCTCCAGTAGCATATTGGGCCCCTAATGACCTGGGGAGTTCTTCTTTTGGTATCCTGTCATTTTGCCTTTTCATACTGTTCATGGGGTTCTCAAGGCAAAAATACTGAAGTGGCTTGCCATTCCCTTCTCCAGTGGACCACATTCTGTCAGGCCTCTCCACAGTGATCCGCCCGTCTTGGGTTGCCCCACAGGCATGGCTTGGTTTCATTGAGTTAGACAAGGCTGTGGTCCTAGTGTGATTAGATTGACTAGCTTCTGTGAGTATGGTTTCAGTGTATCTGCCCTCTGATGCCCTCTTGCAACACTTACCATCTTATTTGGGTTTCTCTTACCTTGGGTGTGGGGTATCTCTTCACGGCTGCTCCAGCAAAGCACAGCTGCTGCTCCTTACCTTGGACTAGGGGTATCTCCCTACCGCCGCTGTTCCTGACCTTCAATGTGGGATGGCTCCTCTAGGCCCTCCTGTGCTGCGCAGCCACCACTCCTCAGGTTGCTCCTCCTGCCGCGGCCCTGGCCTCAGGTGTGGGTGGCTCCTCAAGGTCACTGCCCCGGCCTTGGGTGCTAGGTGGCTTCTCGTGGCCGCCCCTGATGTCGGACGCAGGGTGTCTCCTCCCGGCCGCTACTGGCCTTGGACATGGGGTAGCTCCTCCCGGCCGCCACCCTGACCTCGGACACGGGGTGTCTCCTCCTGGCTGCCACTGGCCTCGGACACGGGGTAGCTCCTCCTGGCCGTTCCTGTGCCGTCGCAGCCTGGCACTCTAGGCCGCTGCCCCTGACCTCGGATGTGGGGTAACTCCTCTTGGCTGCGCTTAGTGAGCCAGCTCGCAGCCGCCTGTGCTTAATATTACTCAGTCATAAAAAGGAATGAAATAATATCATTTGCAGCAATGTGGATGGACCTAGAGATTGTCAAACAGAGTGAAGTAAGTCAGGCAAAGAAAGACAAATACCATATGATATATCTTATATGTGAAATCTAAAACACAATAATATAAATGAACTTATTTTAAAAACAGAAATAGAGTCACAGATGTAGAAAACAAACTTAAAGGTTACCAGGGGAAGAAGGGGGGAGAGAAATAAATTGAGAGATTGGGATTGACATATACATAAAATTGTATATAAAATAGGTAACTAATAAGGACCTACTGTATACTACAGGGAACTTATGCAATATTCTGTAGTAATCTACATGGGAAAAGAATCCCCCAAAGTAGATATATGTATATGTATAACTGATTCATTTTGCAGCACATCTGGAACTCACACAGCTTTGTAAATCAACTATACTCCAATTAAAATTACTAAAAAAAGAGAAAATTATTTACACCTTAGTTATTTGATTTAAAATTGGAAATAGCCTCTTCTCTCTTGAATGACAACTGCAGAAATGGTTTCTTGTTTGATTTAATCATTCCCTTGTGTTTGATATTTTTCACCCTATTTAATATAACTGTCTTTAACACAACGTTCCTAGAGTTCAAAATTATCCCTATTCTGGGATAATGCCTAGAAATACCTTAAGGGTACTGGAAGTGTCTCCTGCTAAAAAGTGAATCACAGGATTTTCTTTCAGACTTCAGACTTATGGACAAAAACTTGAACTTCCTAATTCAGCCCAAGTACAAAGCAATTAAAGGATTAAAATGGAGTAGAGTTTTGAAAATCACAGGAACCCAAACTAACTCTTGCTCTTAGCTAAAAATGTTTGAAATAGCTTCTTTCATTCTAATAGCAGTTCATAGGAATGTTTGCTCTCAGGTTAATTGGGTGTTTTACTGTCTTTTTTTCCTAGGGAAAGAGAGTGTGGTGACAGTATTTTATGAATTTTTTTTTGTTTGTTTTAAATCACAAAACACTCGTCAGACTTCCCAGTCTGTTCCCCGTGTCCTTTGTACTGAGGTTGTTAAGGGAGGAAGTGATTACACTGAAGAGAGGAGACTAGGTTTGCTGCCCTGGGTCCTCTGTCTAACTTGTTTCTAGTCATTGCAGTCCCAAAGAAGGGCAGTGCCAAAGAATGTTCGCACTACCATGCAATTGTACTCATTTCACCTGCTAGTAAGGTTATGCTCAAAATCCTTCAAGGTAGGCTTCAGCAGTAATGTGAACTGAGAACTTCTAGATGTCCAAGCTGGGTTTTGAAATGGTAGAGGAACCAGAGATCAAGTTGCCAACATTCATAGGATCATAGAGAAAGCAAGGAAATTGTGGAAATACATCTAGTTCTTCTTCATTGACTATGCTAAAGCCTTTGACTGTGGATCACAACAAACGGTATAAAATTCTTGAAAAGATGGAATACCAGACCACCTTACCTGCCTCCTGAGAAATCTGTATGCATGTCAAGAAGCAACAGTTAGAACTGGACATGGAACAACTGACTGGTTCAAAACCGGGAAAGAAGTACATCAAGGCTGTATATTGTCACCCCGCTTATTTAACTTATATGCAGAGTAACTTATATGTGAAATGCTAGGCTGGATGAATCCTAGGCTGGAATCAAGATACCCGGGAGAAATAATCAACAACCACATATATGCAGATGATACAACTTTAATGGCAGAAAGTGAAGATGAACTAAAAATCCTCTTGGTGAGGGGGAAAGAGGAGAGTGAAAAAACTGGCTTAAAATACAACATTCAAAAAAACTAAGATTATGGCTTCCTGTCACATCACTTCATGACAAATAGAAGGAGGGGAAAGTGGAAGCAATGACAGATTTTATTTTCTTGGTCTCCAAAATGACTGCTGATGGTGACTGTAGCCCCTTGAAATTAACAGACGTTTACTCTTTGGAAGAAAAGCTATGACAAACCTAGGTAGCATATTAAAAAGCAGAGACATCACTTTGCCAACAAAGGTGCATATAGTCAAAGCTATGGTTTTTCCAGTAGTCATGTATGGATGTGAGAGTTGAACTATAAAGAAGGTTGAGTGCCAGAGGATTGATGCTTTTGAATTGTGTTGCTGGAGAAGACCTTAAAAGTCCCTTGGACTGCAAGGAGATCAAACCAGTCAATCCTAAAGGAAATCAATCCTGAATATTCATTGGAAGGACTGATGCTGAAGCTGAAGCTGAAGCTCTTATACTTTGGCCATCTGATGTGAAGAACCGACTCATTGGAGAAGACTCTGAAGCTGGGAAACATTGAAGGGAAAAGGAGAAGCGGGTGGCAGAGGATGATATGTTTAGATGACATCACTGACTCAATGGACATGAGTTTGAGCAAACACCAAGAGATAGTGAAGGACAGAGGAGCCTGGTATGTTGCAGTCCATGGGGTTGCAAAGAATTGGATGTGACTTAGCAACTGAACAACAACAACTGCTGCCAGGGCACTGGAGTAGAGAATTAACATCCCTGAAACTGTGTGATTATGAGACAATAAAAAGTTTATGAAATTGGACTTCTGGTTTCCAATCCAGCATCAGGTGTGTAAGGAACTTGGAAGTTGTCACTGCCACTTTCACAACAATAACAATGAAAAAGTGTGTGACACACTAAAAAGTCAACAACTCATATCCTCCAGAGACTTGTGGTCACAGGGCAAACTGCTGCCTCCCAAATTGGAGAGAGGTGGATACACAGGATCATAATTTACCAGAGCAGAAATCCATGAGCAGAAACGTTTGCAGGAACAAGTGCAAGGGTAGAAAAACTGAAGGTGGCATTAGTGAACTGCTGGAGGCTTGGTGTGGACAAGTTTGAGAGTAAAAACTCCACAGGGTTTAGGCTTAGTGAGTTTTATGTCTAGGAGTTTTACTACTTTCTCACAGTGAATAATTGGAATAGCCATTCTGAAATATGCCTAGAGTATTCTGTTCTTCACAATGCCTACATCAGGGAAAACTATTTCATAAGAGCCCAACAGACTAAAGTTTTGTCAGAGTCTAATCCTTCTGGTGTTGGAGAAGACTCTTGAGAGTCCCTTGGACTGCTAGGAGATCCAACCAGTCTGTTCTAAAGGAGACCAGCCCTGGGTGTTCTTTGGAAGGACTGATGTTAAAGCTGAAACTCTAGTACTTTGGCCACCTCATGTGAAGAGTTGACTCATTGGAAAAGTCTCTGATGCTGGGAGGGATTGGGGGCAGGAGGAGAAGGGGACGACAGAGGATGAGATGGCTGGATGGCATCACTGACTCAATGGACATGAGTTTGGGTGAACTCCGGGAGTTGGTGATGGACAGGGAGGCCTGGCGTGCTGCGATTCATGGGGTTGCAAAGAGTCGGACACAACTGAGCAACTGAACTGAACTGAACTGAACCCTTCTGGAAGAAAGGAAATAGCCAGTCCTGCCCTTTGTAACCTTGTTGTATCACCTAGGGAGTAGAAAAACAAACTGAGAAGCCCTTGTGAAAGTCTTAACTCTGGGACACAGGCTCACTAACAGGCTAAGACCTCTTTGTAGAACTGCCAAATGCTTTTTCTCCCTACGTACTTTACCACCATGTCAGTAGGACTCCTATAAAGTAACAAGGGGTTTCATCTCAAAGAACTGTATGTCTCAGATCTTATTTAAGAGGAAGTCTTTAGGGAAACTCAAAGACAACAGGGGCTACAAAAACACGGATGAGAAAATTTTAGCCTCTGATACCTACTTTAGCTTCAGCAAACACTAAACACACCTAATTCCTAGCCAGATAAAGCACACAAAAGACCTATTTACTACATTTCCTTTTATGCAGTGAAGTTTTAATTACAAGGCATACTAACAGACTGGAAAAAACACCCCAAAACAACAATGCCCACAGTATGACCTGATGGAGCAAGCATCAGAATCAGCCTCAGATATGGCAGAGATTTTGAAATGATCAGACCTAGAATTTAAGACACCTACACTTCCCAGGAGGCCCTAGTGGTAAAGAATCCATCTGCCAATGCAGGAGACCCAAGTGTCATGGGTTTGATGCTGGGGTCGGTAAGATCCCCTGGAGTGGGAAATGGCAATCGACTCCAGTGTCTTGCTGGGAAAATTCTATGGGCAGAGGAGCCTGGTGGGTTACAGTCCATGGAGCCACAAAGAGTCAGTCAGACATGACTGAGTGACCGAGCATAGGTTTAATATGCTAAGGGGTCCAATGGAGAAAATGGACAATATGCAAGAATAGATGAGTACTAATAATGCCCAGGTCTTTTAGTTATACTTGGAGGAAGGGGTATGGAAAAGTATATCAGTTCCAGCTTCCTGAAAGTAGAACTCTTAACTATAACTTAAAAAAAAAAACCAAAAACTTCATCTTGTTTTTCTTCATCATTTGTTTCCTCTGAGTTTCTATTTCTGAGTATTTATTTCTTTTTTTTTAAATGCTAAAAACTTTCCTCAGAGGTATGGTGATCCTTGGCTGTCTACTCTTATTTAGGATTGAGTCCTATAAAACTGAAGCAATCTAAATGTCCATCAATGGACAATGGATAAAGAAGATGTGGTACATATACAGAGTGGAATATTACTCAGCCATTAAAAGGAATGAAATCGGGTCATTTGTAGAGATGTAGATGAACCTAGTCTGTCGTACAGAGTGAAGTCAGTCAGAAAGAGAAAAACAAATATTGCATATTAACACATATATGTGGAGTCTAGAAAAATGGTACAGATGAACATATTAGCAGGCAGGAATAGAGATGCAGACATAGACAATGGACATGTGGACACAGGGGGAAATGAGAGGGAGGGATGAACTGGGAGAGTATCAATGACATATACACCCTACCATGTGTTACATAGATAGCCAGTGGGAAGCTGCATATATACCCTACCATGTGTTACATAGATAGCCAGTGGGAAGCTGCTGCAGACCCTGGGGAGCTCAGCTTGGTGCTCTGTGATGACCTAGATTGGTGGGTTGGGAGTGGTGGTTGGGAGGAAGGCCCAAGAAGGAAGGGATATATGCATACATAGAGTATATGTATGATTATAGCATATGATTCACTCTGTTGTACAGCAGAAGCTAACACAACACTGAAAAGCAATTATACTTCATAAAAAAAAAAAAGAAGAAGAAAGAAAACTGGTAAGACGTTACATCAGAGAGGTGTGGGACCTGCCCCTCATTGTAAGGTTATTGGACAGGGATCCAGCCATTTCTTGAGAGAATGTGCAAACTTATTAAATGCCAATTTCTAAAGGTTTTTTCTCTTAAGAGTGTCTGTTATTTCCAGCCGGTCATCCTCAAATATCCTATCTGGGGTTGAGCCTGACATTCTAGTAGCTGAAGGAGGCAGAGAGTTAACTGTCCCACTATAAGAATTCAGACTTTTATTTCATCTCTTTGCTTGGAGTGTAGCTCCTCACTCTGTTCTCTCCAGGGTTGTGCTATAGTTCCCTCGGCTCATGAAGTGTAAAGGTGATGCTGGTAGAGGCTTTTTCTGGTCTTTGATCATCAGAGCACATACATCACAGCAGAGTCATCGCCTGTTCCTGTCTCCACAGGGCTGCGAGACAATTCTCTACCAATCATGGTTTCACGTATTCTACTGTCTTAGGAGCAGAGGCATAGATAGTTTATTCTGGATAATCTTTTCATATACCAAGTAGCCTTGGATGATAGTGTCTGTCTCTGGAATAGAGAGAAGATTAGTTTGATTCTTAGTGTAATAAAGATAATACCACTCTCCAGAATGAAGACTGGGCAGGTTTCCTTGTAGCCTCCTTAACGTACTGAGGTTTACTAAAATGGAGCAGCTCAGCTGTGTGCTATGGGCAACACCCATTTGTGCTGTTCCATTAGTCCCTGTGGGACTGTGAAACAAGGTAAATCAATGTGAGCATGGAGATAATGTTGCCTGCTGTGCTCGGAGTGATAACATCTTTAGCCTTTGTCCCTGGTGACTCGTGTTTTCTGCTGGCACATGTGGAACTGTGGCCATTTAACTCATAAGCTCACAAGTAGAGTAAAATCTCAGAGGCTCAATTCTATGGTGTTTTCTATTGCTACCATACCATGTATGGGGCTCAGGAATTTTATGAGCCTGTCTCTCTTCTATCTTCCTTGATACCTCCTTTAGTTGTTGCAATTCTGGCCTTTCTGACTCCTTTTTGACAACTAGACAGCTGGGTTGAATCCTGATGCTCTGGGACCCACAATCTCTCCCTCTCCCAGCTTGGGAATATCTCTTTTCATTATAAGGGAAATCCTTGTCCTTTCATGTTTATTCAAGCTGCTCCTTCTACTCTCATACATTCACATATCCTAAAGATTTAGGTTTTGCAAAACAAAAGCCAAAAACATCTTCTGATAATTTTCTTCTTCCAACCCTACCACTCAGCTCACTGGAGACAAAGAACAGCCTCTCTGATGTCTGGGTGTGGGACAAGAAAGGGAAATTCAGGGAAAAAAAGGTTCCTGTGCATTACTATCTCAAAATGCCATTCAGTCACATTTATTCTGTGCTTAACAAGTGTCTCCAGTTCTCATGCATGCTCTTTCTCATATTACTAGAATCCAAGTAATTGGATATTACACCTACCCTCCTGCTGACTTTTCCATGGGAGTTCAGTAATTCTCTAACAACTTGCAGAGAGAACAGAGCCCTCTGTGCATGGACATGTGCTCAGTTGCTCAGCTGCGTCTGACTGTTTACGACCCCGTCGACTGTAGCCCACCAGGCTCCTCTGTCCATGGGATTCTACAGGTGAGAGTACTGGAGTGGGGTGCCATGCCCTCCTCCAGGGGATCTTCCTGACCCAGGGATGGAACCTCATCTCTCACGTCTCCTGCACCAGCAGGCGGGTTCTTTACCATCAGCACCACCTGGGAAGCTGAGGATAAGAGTCCTCCGAGGACAAGACAAATCTTGAAGAAGGAAGCAAGTGAAAGGGTCTATGTTTTTCTGGGAAAACAAAGAATGAGATGAGGAATGGATAGGGTAGAGATATTTAGTTTCATCTGAAAGACTGAGGAGGGGGAAGCTGGGGATGCCATCCACTGGGTTTGAGCAGTATGGGACCAGGAGGGTTAAAGAGAAAAATTATTCATCTACCCCTTGAGGAGATGGCCTTTGACCCCAATTCAGGAAAAAATGGCAGTAGGGAAATCATGCTTAATATTCAGCTGGAGCTAGAAAAATAAATGTGTAAATGAGAGTTGGGAGGAGGATGCTAAAGGGCTTATAATTATGTCATTTTGTGTCCCGGACTGACCCAGTGACTTCTTTGAAGGAATTGTCCTGAGTTACCCTCTTTGACATTAGGTTTCAAAAAATAAGTTAATGTTTTCCCAATCATCTTTCAAATTAAGACATTTAGTAAATTCACTAAATTTATACATTTAGTGAAGAATGTCTTTGGACCTATGCTTTGAGAAAAGTTATCATCTCAGTATTTTGACAGTTAAAATGAACGCTTAATTCATCCAGAGCCATATAATCTGCACTTCGATTTCCAGCTTGTCCTATGGCTGTTGGAGGATCATCTTCCCTTAGGGACTTCTGCATGGAGGGCAATCAGATTTCACCATCTTGAGACATGACCTCAGACCTCTAACTCATGGACAGAAAACTGGCCTCCTTAATTGAATGCATCACCACAGAGAAATGAAGGGACTAATACTCATACATGATTAAGCATGTAAAATGAAATTCTTCCCGAGTCTAATCTAAAGGCTTCTTTTTCACTAAAATAGTTGATTACTTCTCATCTTTTTGATAGATTGTAGGGATATTTTCCAGGTTTGGTTGATGTCTATTTTGGTCTTTTATCAGTATGGGGCTTAGAAAGGAAAGAAGATGTAATTAAAATAGTAATCTGATTTCAGTTTCATCATTAAAATAAGGTTTCCTTGTGATTCCCCAACTTCTGTGTTTCCTTGCCCCTACTCCTTACTCACTCGGTGCTGAGTCTTCTGCAAGTATTCAGGTCTATGGTTCTCTCTCTGTTGTAGCATAATTTTCATGCCAGTTTATGTCAACAAAATGTTTCCTTTCACTCTGTGTAAAAAATCCTGTTCCCCACTAGCAATACAGAAAAGAAGAAAGGAAATAAGTGATTGGGAGGAGAAAAATCCTGTTTTGCCCCTTTAGAATATCTGGATTTCATTTATTTTTGTCCTGAGTCAGATCCAGAGAACCTAAGGGAGAACCACATGCTGGTAGGTGGGAGAGGTGATGGCAGAGGCAGAAAAAAGCAGAAAGGAATCTTGGTTTTGGGGAGCTGGATTCATTTGCTGAGCTTCATAACAAAACACCAGAGAGTGGGTGGTTTAAAGAACAAAAATATATTTCTTTACAGTTCTGGAGGCTGGAAGTCCAAGATCAAAGAGTTGACTGGTTTCATTCTGAGGCCTCTCTTGCTTTGTAGATACCCATCTTCTCTCTCTGTCTTCACATAGTCTTTTCTCTGGGTGTCCGCAGGTCTGTGTCCTAACCCCTCCTCTTATAAGGACACCAGTCTTATTCGATTGGAACCCACCCATATGACCCTATTTCCCCTTAACTATCTCTTTTAAAATCCTCTTTCCAAATACAGTCACACTTTGCAGTGCGAGGAGTTAGGACTTCAATAATTTTGGGGAAACACAATATTCAGCCTGTGGCCTTCTCTGGTGGCTCAGACAGTGAAAAATCTGCCTGTAATGCAGGAGACCTGGGTTTGGTCCCTGGGTCAGGAAGATCCCCTGGAGAAGGGAATGGCAACCCACTCCAGTATTCTTGCCTGGAAAATTCCATTGACAGGGGAGCCTTGCAGGGGTTGCAAAGGGTTGGATATGACTGAGTGGCTAAGAACACACACACACAGACACAACACACAGACAGACTGTGACAAGGACCTAGAGGTGGAGGATGAGGAGCTGGCAAGGTCATGTGGCTTCTTTTGTGTGTTGGTTGGAGGAGAGAAATTCACCTATCTGGGGCCTGAGGACATGATACAATTTCAAGTATATGGTCTCAGCCCTTCTTCTAGTATAGTTTAAGAGCTTGAGGGTTACAGATATTCTACTTATAACTTAAAAATTTACCAAAAATGATGGGAAGAAGTAAGGATGATTTGGGGTGAATTATTTTCTTACAGTGCTTTGAACATCTTTTTCTCTCCGATCCTTTAAAATGGAGATGTTATAGGAAAGCAAAATGACTTTCACATTTTGGAGATGAGAGGAATTGTCATTTCAGTTGCTTTAAAATCAGTGATTCTTTCCACCACTAGGGAGTCTTACATTATTCCCTTGGGAATACCTGGAACTAGTGTTTTAAAAAATCTCCCCTGGTGATTCTCATGTGTAACTGTACTGAAAGGCCAACAAGTCATAGTCTCTTTGGTGTTCTACTGTCTTCTCAGGAGAGAGCAACGTGGAGACTTCTAGAATCTGGAATGGGTGCAAATCCTTCTAGGAGAATTCCTATGGGGAGGGAGATCCACGTGTGCCCAGAGATAGTCCGTGTTTTCTTTCCTTTGCAATGCACAGAATACTCACCTTGTACTCAAGAAACACACATTTTGTCTTCAGACAGATCAAACACACATTTGATTGGGCAAAAAATCATGGTAAGGATCAGTGAGATTTGCAAACATAAAGCATGTTTTCTGTTTCTCCAATGAAACATGTAAAATGGCCTTTCCCACTTTGTACAAGTTTGTAGACATGTTTCTAATGTCATTTTGCTCATCTTTTTGAGGTAGACATTCTCTCCTGGTTCGTGTTTCCAGGCTGACCCCACCTTGGAGCAGAGAGAGATGGGTATGAGTGCCCCAGTCGTGGGGAGGGCCGCAAGAGGAAGCTCTGGCTTTTCAACTATCATCCATGGTTTCTCGCCTTACAGCAGCATGTAGACCTTTAGTTTTAAGATCTAGAGGGACTGTAGAACCTTTCTTAAGGAATGAACCAGGACCACATTCCAAAGACTGAGCCAAAGGACAGGTTGCCATTAGATATCAATTTTGAAAGAGTGTAACATTTTCTATAAACAGGCATAACAAGATACTCACTGGTATATTGGTGGGGGTGGGATGGAACAAAAGACGATGTCTTCCTCCATCTTTTCTCTAGAACAGGAAATTTCATAAATGCAGAGTCAAATAAAGTTCTCTTTGGATCCCCTCTTCTTTTTTTGACTTTAAAAAATTATCTCACTTCTGCACTCATTTTCTTTCCTCCCTAGTGATTTTCAAGACCAAAATGTCCTCTGTAACTTATTTAGTTTGAAAAGGCAGTTGTTTATAATTCCAGAAATTAATTTGCACTTTGAAATTAAAAGGCCTGGTGTGCTGATCTTGACACATCCCTGAGCATCTCCACCTGAGGCTCTGCAAGCCTGCCCAAGCATGGCCTGGAGCAGGAAAAGGGCGGGGGAGGGCTCTGTCCGTGGGTCTGTGAGGTCTTTTCAGCCTGGACGGCCAGAGAATTGAATTGGGATCTTCGAGAGAGTGTGAGTGTAAAATGGTGATGACATGAATGTAATTTTGAAATTTTAAAATACTCTATTAGGGACTTCTCTGGCAGTCCAGTAGCTAAGACTTCTGCAGAGGATGTGGGTTTGATCTCTGGTAGGGGGCGTCTAAGATCCCACATGCCTCATGGTCAAAAGACCAGAACATGAAACAGAAGCAATATTGTGACAAATTCAATAAAGGCTTAAAACAAACAAACAAACAATGTTCTGTAAGAATCCAACTTTCATTCAGAATATTTGAAATGGTCCCTTCATCTCTGAATATGAATTTGGGATGTTTCGTAGGCAATCTTGTTGCCTATTTTGGGTTTGATGTTCTCTTTTGTCTCTGCTATCTCTTCCTGAAATGTTCTTAGGTTCTTAAGCTACCCACTTCCATTCTAGTGGGGCCTGAATAGTAGTATTTCCCCCTCATAGGGACTGGCCTGGAGATTTTTCCTCCTGGTTTATGATAAAGAAAAATGTGATAAAATTATACTGACGTTGCTGTCCCCTAATCTACAAAAGTAATCAGTCTCTTGTTTATATAGCCATTTGATAAAGCTATCATAGCCCATGAGACATTTTAATTTGGCCTAAAACTAAACTGTTAAAAATTTAGCCTTTTTTTTTTTTTTACCCCATCTGATAATCGTATTCAAATCCTAGGCCTTTTTATCCCTTCCTTTACTCTATCCTATTACTATGGGTATCATGAAGAAAAGTTTGCATATAATGCTGGTTAATTAAAAAAAAGAAGTGTTTTAATAATTTGAGTTGGCTAGTGCCAAATTATCTTCACTAAGCATCCTGTTTCTACCCTTGCTATAAACTTCAGTCCCCACTAAGGTATGTACAGAGACATCTACCTGTATAACTGTCACCAGCATTTGAGTCTGTCTGAGATGCTCCATAACAGCTGAATAACAGCTGTTATCAGCTCACAGATAACAGCTCATCAGCTGTTGAATGAGCAAGGGACCCTTTGATAGAGCAATGAATGTTGTGGGCAAGGAGTGAATGAGAGGAATCTTGATTCTGAATGATTGAAAATGGAGTTTGTTAGTGGTGGTGGTCGGAGAGGTGGGGGTGATGATAAGAGGAATTTGAAAGATTTATTTTCTCCATCTTCACCATTATTAGGGATTTTGGTGAAAATGATCTCTACTATGGGATAAAAAGCACCTCTATTTCTTCATTAGAAAATCACCTCTGTTCTTGGACAGAAATGTGGATCATTCAGAGACCATGTTTATGTTATGGATCTGGTTTTGAAAGACATGCACAGTATTGTAAACCTTCCCTTGTTGTTTTGGGAGGAGAATCAGGGAAGAAAAGACTGAAGGAAATCTCCACTTTCTCTAGCTGGTGGGGCCTCCAGGGAGGGTGGAGGCTGGGCAGTGACATTTTGATCTCAAAAATTATAGCTTGATTTTTTGTTTGTTCTTCAAATGAGGACACGAAATGAGTAAAAACAAATCACCAAAAGTGACTTTGGTTTTCACTGGGAGGAAATTTATTATATCAAATGTTTTATAATGAAAAATCCAGCTTCACTGTTTTGTATTGTCTGTCCTAAATCTCTACTTTCTAGACTTTCCAGGTAAAGGGTACAGCTTTTAGCCTTTCATCACCAGTCATGGAAGAGAATCCTCCCTAAGGGACATCATTCCTATGGGGAGAAAAATGAATGACAGACAAGAGCTTCTGTACCCAGAGTAAATCCTATCTGTAACATATCCAAGCCTGACCCCTGACCCTTGAAAAGAGAAATGGGCTTTTAATAGAGCCCACACATAGAATAATGAGAGAGCTAATGTAAGCTCAAGATCAATGAAAGAAAATCAAAATTTAGGAAACCTAAGTTCTTCCCATTGCTTAAAACTTAAGAAAGAAATTTTCCTCATCTTGAAGAGTAGAAAGAAGTTGACACCTTGTCTTTATGAATCACAAACAGAAGCCCTCATATTATAAAATGGTAATTTACAATCAGAACTTATCTATGACATTTCTATCTTTTAGCTTTACCCTAAAATGGGAACAGTAGGATTCCCCTATCCATGTAGGGATTCTAACTTGGGTGAGGTTTAATATTAGACTAGTGGTATATGCACAGAAGAACTTCAAGATCAAGAATAAAGTGTGCTGGTGACCTCAATGGAAAGGAAATCCAAAGAAGAAGGGATCCACATATACATATAGCAGTAAAGAGTCCATCTGCCATGCAGGAGACACAGGTTCAATCCATGGGTTGGGGAGATCCCCTGGAGAAGGAAATGACAACCCACTCCAGTATTCTTGTGTGGGAAATCCCATGGACAGAGAAACCAATCCTCTGTCCACCTGACTTACATGTCATATGGTCACAAAGAGCTGGACATGACTTAGTGACTAAATAACAATAGCTGATTCACTTTGCTGGATGGTAGAAACTAACACAACTTTGAAAACTAAATATACTCCAATAAAATTAATTTGAAAAGGAATCAAGTGTGCTCTAGTCCTTTATTATGGATTTTCATATTGAGACATTTCTTTTCCTTAAAGCAACAGTTATTATGTATAAAATTAAAGAACTAAAACATGCTCCACAGCAATAATCATGACATTTGAAAAAATAGGACACAAAGAAAAAAAATCTCTCCAAGGAAATCTTCCTGAGAGTTCATCTTGAATATAAAACTGTTACAACCCAAGGTACCTACCGAGGGTAGAGGGCAGTGTGGAGGCAGAAGAAGCAGTGGGAGGGAACAATTCTGTTCTTGACACTGGAGTTGGTCAGGGCAGACCCTAGGGTTTTTCTCGTCTTTGAATAGAGGACATGGAATATCGTTTCCATGGTCCAGGAAGAATTGTGACCTAGGGAATAAGAGGGAATATATTCCGTTTCTCACTTCCCTTCTATGTTGGCAAAATTGCAAGAATTTCAGCAACACACTGGGTTTCTGAAGGTGAAAGTCATGTGGAACACTGATTGAACTGAACTCAGATCTGGAAAACTAGGAAGTACTATAACTCTCTTGGTTATATAGACTTATTTTTGAAGTTATTACATAAATATGTAAATTATGTATAATATAAAAGATATCTTTTAACCTAAAAGTGCAATGTATACATTTATTTCTTTTTATTATCTTTCTAAAATGAAAAGATTTTCTGTGACAAAGATAAGATTGTTGTAAATATATAACTATATATACATATAACTAAAGATAGTTATATGTATATATATATATCTATTTTTATATATATGGAGAGAGGAGAAATGTTTTGCCAATGAGATATTTAGTAAGGTTCAAGTTAACTCTCTGTGTACCGTTCCTTCTAATTTCCCTTCACTTCTCTACTTCCAGATCCATGAGATATCTCATGATTACATAGAAATCCTTTCCCTACAGTTCTTACCTCGCCATTCTCAGAATGATTCCCTAAAGTCTCCCGTGATGGACCGAAGTCTGGCCTCTGACCTGTGAACAGAAAACTGAACTCCTTAATGTGATTTCTGCTTACAGTATTCATTGGGCAACTCTAATCCTTAAATATTGCATTATCTGTGTAGGAGACCCACTTATATCCCTTCTTATGTTTAGTGCATTTTAAATTGTCTCTTTTCTTCATTTTGTCTTTTATTATATAGCTAATTTTACTTTGTTTTCTTTTGCAATTACTCTCTGTCCTAAATGATATGACTCTAATGGTCTTGAGGATTAAGTCTTATAACCTTCTAGGGTCTGATGGGTTTCTCTCTACTTTCCCAGTTTCCTGGGATATGCGTGATGCGTTTCACAAATGGAGAAGAGAGAAAGTCAATGTCTGTGTTAGTTACTTTTTTTTTTTTCAGCCTCAAACTCCAGAGTCTATAAAAAGAGCCCAGAAGCAAATTCTGTGCAGAGTCACTTCTAAGAATACCAGGATAAAAATTGGATGAAAGAAAGTTATATGAAGAAAAGGATAAGTGAGAGGAGGAAGTGTTGAAGAAAATTTCAAGTCAGGGGGAGCTAGAAATTCTAGTTTGGACAGGTGGTGGGAGATGGAAGTCCCTCCAATGTATCTTGCCCTTAGGGTGGGGAAAAATGATACAACCCAGGAAGGAATGGTCCCTAGGAAGCCCAGTGACTGAGAAAAACCAATGGGACAGGTTGGGTGGAGACCCACCTATTACCATGTTGATGAGACCGTTGGATGATTACTTATAGACTCTCCAAAGGCATCTGTCAGCTGAAATAGCTGTAGTTAGGAATGCTTGAAAAGGGTTCAGGGAACACTCCAGTAGCCATGAGAGCATGTAGGACCCAGATCTTGGCTTCTAAATATTATTCTCCACTGAAAGAATACAGGGCTGTTTTGAGAAGTGGCTAACTCAGAGTCTGGAACAGAAAAAGTGCAATGAGAACAAGGAACATTTCTTGTGCCAAAATGCAGGGAAGTGCTCAGAGGAGGGCGGGCACGTGCAAAGGACAAAGGAGGAAGTTTGAAGGGGCTGCCACTGGCCAAATCTGGGACAATTCAAGCATCCTAATGACTGTAGTAATGGAGTATAGCCCAAAGAATAAAATAAAAATCCTTGAGTCTATACTAACATAAGTAAATGAATAAACAAATAAGAGGGGTTGAAGAAATTTTTCTTCCTTATAGTAGAATTCCAATTAACAAAGTCAAAAAGATGATGGAGTTAGAAAAATCACCTCTTGGCAGCCACTACAATGATAATCGTTTAGGCAAAAATCAACGATGACTCCTAAAACCAGAGGGTGAAAATATGATGAAGTATCTCCCCATGATACACTTACTAATTTCAAAGAAAGTAGGAGAAAGCAATGGCATCCCACTCCAGTTCTCTTGCCTGGACAATCCCATGGACAGAGGAGCCTGGTGGGCTGCAGTCCATGGGGTCGTGAAAAGTCAGACACAACTGAGCGACTTCACTTTCACTTTTCACTTTCATGCATTGGAGAAGGAAATGGCAACCCACTCCAGTGTTCTTTCCTGGAGAACCCCAGGGACGGGGAAGCCTGGTGGGCTGCCGTCTGTGGGGTCACACAGAGTTGTACACGACTGAAGCAACTTAGCAGCAGCAGCAGCAGTGTGTTTAGAGTGGAGAAAACCATCATACACCATTTTTTAAAGGATGTTTTATTTATTTGTTTTATTTTTGGCTGTGCTGGGTCTCCGTTGCTGTGTGGGCTTTTCTCTAGTTGTGGCCAGCTGGGGCTACTCTCCAGCTGCCAGTCACAGGCTTCTCACTGTGGTGGCTTCTCTTGATGCGGAGCATGGGCTCTAGGGTAAGAGGGCTTCAGAAGTTGTGGCTTGTGGTCTCGGTAGTTGCAGTTTCTGGGTTCTAGAGCTCAGGCTCAGTAGTTGAGACACACAGGCTCAGTTGCCCTGAGGCATGAGTGATCTTCCTAACCCAAGGATCAAACCCATATCTCCAGGATTGGCAGGTGGATTCCTACCCACTGTGCTACCAGGGAAGCCTCTGCATAAATCATCTTAGAAATGGGACTCATCGACATTGTGTGCCACCTGAGGCCATAACAACATGTCTATAATGTTTTTGTCAAAAGTACTTACTCTGAACCTAATCATCAGGAAATACCAGATAAACTCAATTAAGGAACAGTGTACAAAATAAGTAGCTTAAAATCTTTAAGCTATCAAAGTTATAAACTACAAAAAAGAATGAATGGTTCTAGATTAAAGACGATTGAAGAGATATGACAACCAACTGTAACTGGTGATCCTGGATTTACTTCTGGACTATTTAAAGTGCATTAATGGGACAGTTGGCAAACTCTGTTCAAGATCTGTCTACATTCATGTAACAACACTAGTATTATTAATAATGATAATGGTATTGCATCCATGTTAATTTCTTGATTTTGATGATTGCTCTGTGATTATGTATGAAAATAGGCTTCCTTGGTAGCTCAGATGGTAAAGAATGCCTGCAATTCAGGAGGCCCAAGTTCAACCCCTGGGTTGGGAAGATCCTCTGGAGAAGGGAATGGCAACCCACTCCAGTTTTCTTGCCTAGAGAATTCCATGGACAGAGAAGCCTGGCCAGTTATACAGTCCCTGGCATTGCCAAAAGTCAGACATGACTGAGTGACTAACACTTTATGCATGAAAATATCTTTATTTTGGGGAAATACAACTGAAGTATTTAAAGATAAGGTGACATTCTGTCTAAAACTTACTTACAAATGTTTCAGAAGATAAATATTATATCAATGGATATAAGAGAACAATAAAGCAAAATGTGATAAAATAATAACATTTGAGGAATCTTGGTGTTGTATAGTGGGAATTCTTTGTCTTATTTTAAGAACTTCTCTCCCTGGAAGTATGAAATCATTTCAAAATTGTTACTCTATAAAGGCCTTAGAGCTTCCCTGGTAGCTCAGCTGATCAAGAATCTGCCTGCAATGCAGGAGACCCTGGTTGATTCCTGGGTTGGAAAGATCCCCTGCAGAAGGGATAGGCTACCCACTCCAGTATTCTTGGGCTTCACTGGTGGTTCAGATGGTAAAGAAACTGCCTGCAATTTAGGAGACCTGGGTTCGATCCCTGGGTTGGGAAGATCCCCTGGAGGAGGGCAAGGCAACCCACTCCAGTATTCTTGCCTGGAGAGTTCCCACGGACAGAGGCACCATCCATGGGGTCACAAAGAGTCAGACACGACTGAGCGACTAAAAACAGCATAGCACAACACATAAAGGCCTTAGCGAGGCAGTTTTAAAAGTGTCAGTTCTGAAGTCATAGGTAATGTAGCTTTTTAAAAAATTTATTTTTAATTAGAGGATAATTATAACATTGTGATGGTTTCTGTCATACATAGACATGAGTTGGCCACAGGTATACATATGTCCTTCCCCTCTTGAACCCTCTTCCTACCTCCCTCCGTCCCCATCCCTCCAGGTTGTCACTGAGACTGGCTTTGGCTTCCTTGTGTTACACATTCAACTCTCACTGGCCATCTATTTTACGTATGGTAATATATATGTTTCAATGCTATTCTCTTAAGTCATCCCACCCTCTTCTTTCCCTACTGTTCTCTATGTCTGGGTCTCCTTTGCTTCCCTGAAAGTAGGATCTTCATTACTATCTTTCTAGATTCCATATATATGCATTTATATATGATATTTGTCTTTTTCTTTCTGACTTACTTCATTCTGTATAATAGCTTTATATAATGTTGGGCTAGAGATTCCAGGGATAAAAGGAGACAAGTTTAAAATTTAAAGACAGGGTTTCTGGACTCTGGGGAAGATTACATTTCTTTTATAATAAAAAACCGAATGATCAAAAAAATAGGACAAAATATATTCTGCAAGTGTGAAGACAACAAAAATGTCAGGTTTAACAATAAGAATTGTGGATGAAAATGATCTAAAAATGTAAATACAGTTTGTAAGCATATATTTGTTACAAATGTGCTCTAATAATAATGTTTAGAGGCACCCATCTCCTTACTGTCATTAGTATGATGTCTGGGGTCTGTCAAGTCAGAGAGAGATGAGAGATTTGCAGAATTCAATCAGATGCTACTTAAATATCTATAAGATTTCTGTGGGAGCCCACAGAAAAATATGAAAAGTGTTCAGAATGAAACCAGGCAGTAAATGGATTAGTGAAATCTAATCAGGCACTGAAACAATCTTGGTGGGGATTTGCAGACTCAAATCAGATTGAAGAAATAGAAAATGTGTAACTTGAATTCAGGGGACCATGGAGCTGACCTATTTGGAGGGCATGGGCTCAGAATTCCTCTTGGCAGAGGGGCTCAATGAAAAAGGTCCCTTTGTCCTTCAATGGCCTGTGGAAATTCAGTTCTGGCCAAAGCCTTTGTCCAAAAAGCAACCTCAGTACACTCAGACTGTCACTGCAATTCACTTAAGATGTCATACTCTAACTCCATTTCTTTGTATGTACACAAAATTCATTTCACCCAAGGGAAGCATAATCTTAGAGATAATGTGTGCATGTGTGGGCTTCCCCATGGCTCAGTAGGTAAAAAACCCGCCTGCAGTGCCGGGATGCAGGAGACTCATGTTTGATCTAAAATCATAATAGTAATTTTTTTCTGCTAATTAAGCTAGACTAGGTGCAGATTTGGATTTAAAGAAAATTGAATACATTATACACATCAGCCTTGTGATTCTTATTTAAAATATGTAATTCAGTAGCTGATTTAAACTTATGATTTTAAGTTAAAGGAATTGAATATTTTACTAAGTTTGTAAATATTATTGACTAACAGAGCTTAGAATTCCCTGTATTTTAAATTTGACATATTGAATTTTGCTAAATTTTTAAGGGCTTTGAAGGTTTTCCTTATCAGTTCAGTTCGGTTCAGTCTCTCAGTCATGTCCGACTCTGCGACCCCATGAATTGCAGCACGCCAGGCCTCCCTGTCCATCATCAACTCCCGGAGTTCACTCAAATTCATATCCATTGAGTCGGTGATGCCATCCAGCCATCTCATCCTCTGTCATCCACTTTTCCTCCTGCCTCCAATCCCTCCCAGCATCAGAGTCTTTTTCAATGAGTCAACTCTTTACATGAGGTGGCCAAAGTACTGGAGTTTCAGCTTTAGCATCATTCCTTCCAAAGAACACCCAGGACTGATCTCCTTTAGAATGGACTGGTTGGATCTCCTTGCAGTCCAAGGGACTCTCAAGAGTCTTCTCCAACACCACAGTTCAAAAGCATCAATTCTTCGGCACTCAGCCTTCTTCACAGTCCAACTCTCACATCCATACATGACTACTGGAAAAACCATAGCCTTGACTAGACGGAGCTTTGTTGGCAAAGTAATGTCTCTGCTATTTAATATGCTGTCTAGGTTGGTCATAACCCTCTGTGAAGACGTACAAGGCCTTTTAGAACTAACACCCAAAAAAGATGTCCTTTTCATTACAGTGGACTGGAATGCAAAAGTAGGAAGTCAAGAAACCCCAGGAGTAACAGGCAAATTTGGCCTTGGAATATGGAATGAACCAGGGCAAAGGCTAATAGAGTTTTGCCAAGAAAATGCACTGGTCATAGCAAATACCCTCTTCCAACAACACAAGGGAAGACTACACATGGACGTCACCAAATGGTCAACACCAAAATCAGATTGATTATATTTTTGCAGCCAAAGATGGAGAAGCTCTATACAGTCAACAAAAAACAAGACCAGGAGCTGACTGTGGCTCAGATCATGAACTCCTTATTGCCAAATTCAGACTTAAATTGAAGAAAGTAGGGAAAACCACTAGACCATTCAGGTATGACCTAAATCAAATCCGTTATGATTATACAGTGGAAGTGAGAAATAGATTTAAGGGACTAGATCTGATAGACAGAGTGCCTGATGAACTGTGGACGGAAGTTCATGACATTGTACAGGAGACAGGGATCAAGACCATCCTCACGGAAAAGAAATGCAAAAAAGCAAAATGGCTGTCTGGGGAGGCCTTACAAATAGCTGTGAAAAGGAGAAGCGAAAAGCAAAGGAGAAAAGGAAAGATATAATCATCTGAATACAGGGTTCCAAAGAATAGCAAGGAGAGATAAGAAAGCCTTCCTTAGTGATCAATGCAAAGAAATAGAGGAAAACAATGGAATGGGAAAGACTAGAGATCTCTTCAAGAAAATTAGATATACCAAGGGAACATTTCATGCAAAGATGGGCTCGATAAAGGACAGAAATGGTATGGACCTAACAGAAGCAGAAGATATTAAGGGAACGCATGTACACCTGTGGTGGATTCATGTCAATCTATGCCAAAACCAATACAGAATTGTAAAGTAAAAATTAAAAATAAATAAATAAATTAAAAAAATAAAAAAAAAATAAATAAATAAATAAAAAAAAAAAAAAAAAAAAAAAGAAGAGGTGGCAAGAATACACAGAAGAACTGTACAAAAAAGATCTTCACAACCCAGATAATCACGATGGTTTTCTTTATGGCAGCATTCAAAAGGTGCTTTTGAAATATGTGATTATATAAAATATGTAAATGTAGTAAAATGTTTGTGTGTTAGTTGCTCAGTTGTGTCTGACTCTTTGCAACCCTATGGACTGAGCCCGCCAGGCTTCTCTGTTCCCTGGGATTCTCCAGGCGAGAATACTGGAGTGGGTAGTCATTTCCTTTTGCAGGGGATCTTCCTGATCTAGGGATTGAACGCTGATCTCCCACATTGCAGGCAGATTCTTTACCATCTGAGCCACGAGGGAAGCCCAGTAAAATGTTTAAGAGATCTTAAATTTAACACAGAAACTAAACACATTGAGCTGATCAAAGATTAATCAAATATTTGATTTGACTTCTTGGGAGTGACTATTGAAATTATTTCATTTTTTAAATTTATTTTTTCTAGTTTTATTGAGAAATAATTGACATATTATACTAGTTTAAGATGTACACCATAATGATTTGATGCATGTATATGTTGCAAAATGACTACCACAAACTGTTTAGCCAGTAGCCATCATCTCACAGTCACATTTTTTTCTTGTAGTGAGAACTTTTAAGATTGATTCTAATGGCAATGTTCAAATACACAGTGACAAATTGTTGGCTGTAGTCAGCATGCTGTTTACTTTATCCCCAGAATTAATTTCTTGTATAGCTGGGAGTTTGTACCTTTTGACCACCTTCACCCATTCACCTATCCTCCACCCCTGCCTCTGACAATCACCAATCTGGTCTATGTTTCTGTGAATTTAGTTTTTTTAGATTCTGCATGTAAGTGAGATCATAGAGTGTTTGTTTTTCTTTGAATTATTTCATTGAGCAAAATGTCTTCAAGGTCCATCCATTTATAAATAGAATAAAACATAAAAACTGAAATTAAAAGCTCAGGGAAAATTATGTTTCTGACTTGGTTACTTTAATAAACTGAATAATAATTAGGGGAAAAAAACCAAAACCATCCTGAGTTGTTGAAGTAGCAACTCAGAAAAACCACATTGACACCTACAATAAATCTCATGCAGACAAATTTAAGGAAATTTATCTTTGAAATGGAAAGTGAATTTATAAATAAAACATTAACAACAGTGAACTAAAATGCCCATTAAGATATTTAAAGATGTATAATGTATACCAAATGTTCAAATGAAACTTGTTATTGGTGAAATAAACTACACAACACATGGAAATATACATAAATACCTCTTTGCTTCTCCAAACCTAGATTTTATCCCTAAGTAGTCATGTCATTGAAAATAGAAAAGGAATAAATAAGACTAGAAACCAGATGTAATATGCTTCATTATCATTCATAAATGTGAAATTCTGGCATAGATAAACTATATGGAAAGCAAGAAAATGGATGCCAGGTAAGTCCAAAGTCCTATATCAAATTAATATAGAATATCTGGGGAAAAGTTTTTTTTTCCAGTGAGGTCAATACTTTTATATGAAGTAACAAAACATAGGCTCAAGGTGAAACTTACATACTATTGAGGGTGCACTTTATTTATTTAGCCACAGGCTTATGGAATTTCAGTTCTCTGACCTGACTGAACCCAGGCCACAGCAGTGAAAGCCCAAAATTCTAACCACTAGGCCATCAGGGAACTCTCAAGTGTACACTTTACAAAGGAAAACAAAAAAGGATTTAAATCAAAGGATTGTAGTAACAAAAATTGCATGTCTTAATTTAAAATCAGGACAGAAATAAATTCCTTTAAAAAGAATACAAAATAGATGAGTGTACTAGTTAGGAGGTTGTTGGCGTTCAGTTGCTCAGGCGTGTCCAACTTTGCAACACCATGGACTGCAGCACGCCAGGCTTCCCTGTCCTCCACTGTCTCACAGAGTTTGCTCATACTCATGTCCATTGAGTCAGTAATGCCATCCAACCATCTCATCCTCTGCCTCCCATTTTCCTCCTGCCCTCAATCTTTCCCATCAGCAGGTCTTTGCTAATGAGTTGGCTCTTTGCATCAGGTAGCGGAAGTATTGGAGCTTCAGCTTCAACATCAGTTCTTGCAATCAATGTAGTTAGGAGGTAGATTCAGTTCAGTTCAGTTCAGTTCAGTAGCTCAGTCGTGTCCGACTCTGCGACTCCATGAATGGCAGCACACCAGGCCTCCCTGTCCATCACCAACTCCCGGAGTTCACTCAGACTCATGTCCATCGAGTCCGAGATGCCATCCAGCCACCTCATCTTCGGTCGTCCCCTTCTCCTCATGCCCCCAATCCCTCCCAGCATCAGTCTTTTCCAATGAGTCAACTCTTCGTATGAGGTGGCCAAAGTACTGGAGCTTCAGCTTTAGCATCCTTCCTTCCAAAGAAATCCCAGGGCTGATCTCCTTCAGAATGGATTGGTTGATTAAGTTCATGTAAAAGAGAACCCAAGTTACAGTGGATTGAACCATTTATGTTATTTTTTGATTGATATACAATCCCAAGGGAGGGGGGCCAGGGCTGCTACAGGAGCGCTGCTCTGTGAGATACTCCAGAGAACCAAGCTCCCTCTGCCGCTTCTCTGTCTGAACGTTGCTCTCAGCCACATGGTCTGAGTTATCTTGCCACCAAATTTATAGTTTAAGCTTCAGGTCCGAGGAGGACAGAAAGAGATGGTTCTCCTCTTAAGGGTACAATCTGGAAGTGGTGTGGTGCGCATCACTTATATCCACACCCCATAGCCAGAACTCAGTGACATGGCGCTACCAAACTGGATGAGAGGCTGGGAAATGTCGTCTTTATTCTAGGGACCGAGTGAGCCCAGCTGGAATTCTATTGCACTGGGAGAGGGGAAGAACGGATTGCTGTTGTTTAGTCACCAAGTCATGTCTGACTCTTTGCTACCCCTTGGACTGTAGCCCGCCAGGCTCCTCTATCCATGGGATTCTCCAGGCAAGAATACTGGAGTGGGTTGCCATTTCCTTCTCCAGGGGATCTTCCCAACCCAGGGATCAAACCCATGTCTCCTGCATTGGCAGGAGGATTCTTTACCACTGAGCTACCAGGGAATAATGGACATTGGGGAACAATTAGCTGTGTCTGTAACAGTGAACAACCTGAGATTGAAAAAGGAAGAAGAAATACACCCAAAGAGAGAAAGTCCTTTGTCCCTTTGCATCACCACCGCTGGGCTTTGAGGTTCATGCTGCCGCATTTCCCTGATAGTGCCTGAGAGTGGGGATGGGGATGCAAAAGGGATTTCTCAAGATATTTGGATCATGCACAGGTTCTCAGAGACAGATCTGGCTTGTGATTAGACTAACCAGTGTTACCAATACTGAGGGTTATTTATAGAAATTTAAAACTGTTTCTGTCTAGGGAAAAGTCTAATTTTTTGAGAGGAAAACTGCCTGTATATAAGATAGAGTTCAACACTATGCTGTCAGATTGGAGGGTGGTTTGGAGGAAGGGAGGAGAGGAAGAAGTAGTGGATGGTGAATTTTATTTGATTAGGACCTTCTGAAGGAGAGTGATAGGGAATAAGAATGTTTCAGTATTAAAAGAATCTTTCCTCTGAGAGCAAGGGAGGACGATTGTTCGGAATAGTAAAAACAGCAAACATGTAATGTGTTTTAGGAACTGTTTAGAAGCTTCGCTTGAATGCACTTGATTCTTACAATGACTGTGAATTAAGTACCATTATTATTAGCATTTTGCAAAGAGGATAAATGGGGCATCAAGTTATTAATTAAGGACATACACATGGTTGAAACTAGAATTTGAACCTAAGCATTCTGGTTTCAGTATCTGTGCATGTACCTGCTTTACTGCATTACTCAGCAACCTTTTTTATTTTTGTCTTTTAATTTTATATTGGGGTATAGCTGATAAACAGTGTTGTGACAGTTTCAGGTGAAGAGTGAAGGGACTCAGCTATACATATACATGGATTCATTCTCCCCCAAACTCCCCTCCCATCTGGGCTGCCACAAAAACATTGAGCAGAATTCTCTGTGCTATATAGTAGGACCTTGTTCATTATCTATTTTAAATATAGCAGTATATATATGTCCATCCCATGCTCCCTAATTATCCCTTTCCCCCCACCCTTCCCTGCAGGCAACCATGAGTTCTATCTCTGTGAGTCTGTTTCTATTTTGTAAATAAGTTCATGTGTATCATTTCTTTTTAGATTCTGCACATAAGGTTTGTCATACGATATTTCTCCTTCTCTGTCTGACTTACTTCATTCAGTATGACGATCTCTAAAACCATCCATGTTTCAGTAACCTTTTTTAAAGAAAGGAAATCATCTCATGTTTATCCCAGTCCAGACTGTGCATAATTCAATGTTGGGAAACACGGCCGTCATGCTGAAAGCCTAGGCTAGGATAAAAACTGGATTGTGAGTTAACAGGAGGTGGGGTGTGAGAGTGAAGGAGTTCAGCGAAAAACAACCTTCAAGAAGATAAATTGTCTTTCCTGAAGCAAGGAGCATCAAACCAGGGTTCACAGTCCTGGCCAATATCCCTGGATATTCTGGTCATTTTCTCTTTCGTTAACTCGGGCAGTGCACTTAGCCTAGTGCTAGAAAACTTTCCTTTTGTAAACTTCCCTGTGCCTCAGTCTGTGCATCTATGAACTGGAAATACTTCTTATCCCCACAGGCATATTGTAATAGAAATAAATGCTGGAAAGTCTTTGGAGATTTTGATCATAGCATTTAAAGCAGTCACTCCAAGTAGTCACATTAGTTCTATAAAGAATGGATTACCCAAACAAGCACACACGTGTCTGATAAATGCCAGAGGTCCTGGCAAAAGCATAAAGTAGTGAAGAAGAGATGAGTGGAGAACTATAGAAAGATACAGTTTTAACTACAGGGACAGCTGGTTGTTTAGTGATGGAGGAATAAGGCTTAGAATGTGCGTGCTGGCTTCAAACTTTTCAAGTACATAATCAAGGTGGTTGATAATTTATTGGCCTTCTTCATAAGAGAACAAACATGAAGCTACCACAACCCCTACCCAGGAGGACTCTGAATGTGATAGTGCCAATCCAAATTCTCTGGATTTCTTGATTCTGTTAGCACAGAAACATTTGGGAGGTGCTGGGTTTTGGGGGTTGAGGCTGTTCTTTTTTTAGGGCAGCTTTCCTCTGTGCACAGATATTTAACTAATATGTGTAAAAGGTAACATCACCAAGCGGTGAGCAGGGACGTTTGGGATCATTCAGCTTTGACTTGATTTCTGGTCCCTCCCATCAGCCAAGTGACCTTGAATAAATGACTCATCCTCTCTACACTTCCCTGACTATAAAATGAAAATAAGAGGCCCTACCTCTTTAGATTGTTGGGAGGGTTATGAGTGTGCACGCTCAGTTGTGTCTGACTCTTTCCAACCTCATGGACTGTAGCCCGCCAGGCTCCTTTGTCCATGAGATTCTCCAGGCAAGAATACTGGAGTGGGCTGCCATTTCCTCCTTCAGGAGATTTTCCCATCCCAGGGATCGAACCTATTTCTCCTATGTTGGCAGGCAGATACTTTACCACTGAGCCACCTGGGAAGTCCCTGAGAGGGTTACAGGAACATGTAAAGTGCTTAACACTGTGATGGAGTGCTAAAATCACATTAGCTATTATTTGTAATACTATCACTTGCTGGAGAAAACTCTTGAGAGTCCTTTGGACAGCAAGGAGATCAAAACGGTCAATTCTAAAGAAAATCGACCCTGAATATTCATTGGAAGGACTGCTATTGAAGCTCCAACACTTTGGCTACCTGATGTGAAGAGCCAACTCATTGGAAAACACCCTGATGCTGGGAAAGATTGAGGGCAAGAGGAGAAGGGGGTGACAGAGGATGAGATGGTTGGATGGCATCACTGACTCAATGGACCTGAGCTGAGCAAACTCCAGGAGATAGTGAAGGACAGGGAAACCTGGTTGCTGCAGTCTATGGGATCACAAAGAGTCTGATACGACTAAGCATGTGTCGTGAATGCTAACAACAACTCTTAGAACAACACTCTTAGGAGACCACTCAGCAAGGGGCTACACAGAGCTTGTGATAATACCAGCTACCCATGTGTCTTCCATGAGCATCTGCAAAAGATATGATTGATTACCCAAACTGTGGCAAAGTTTCTGTGTCTATGGCAAGACCTGGGGATAGGAATGTGAGTCAGCCAAAGCAATCTATAACAATTTTGAAGTTCCTGGCACATGTTGGAGCTACAGAGTAGCTTGATGCTTATGAGAAAATCTTGCAACTGTTCTGCTATAATTATATGTAAATCCGAGACTTGGCACTAGTACATTTCCATTTAGCAAATGTGTCTAAATAAATTGATCTGCCTTGTGTAAGACAGCATGGATAGCTCCAACCATTAGTGTTTTTCTGCCACTGGGTTGATTTTTGTCTAGCCTGGTGTAATTCCAGGCAGCAGGCCATTGTCCCAAATGCATTTCTGATTGATTTTCTGCCTAACAACTGACAACTTAACTTTTCAGCAGGAGGTCTGAGCTCAGGCCTCCTTTTTAATGCTTCAGAATGTAATATGATCCTGATGGATGGTTCTGAAGAACAACTGGCTTTTGTGATGGAAAAGAAAGTGTAAGACTTGGTTCCCAAACACACACTGATTTCTTCCATATGGACTACATTACTGTAAATTAGAGAAGAGTGGGGGTGGGGAAGAGGATGGTTGCTTTTATGGGAAAGGTCAGGATTTAATTCTATCATTATCTTCTTGCTTATAATTTAAAGTCCTCTGCTCCCACTTGAAGTCAATGATTTATGAAAGTGCTTGGTGAAGGTGGTTGCATAATATACTTGACTCCTTATAACTTTGCAAAGGCATTTAGAATCCTATTTTTAAAACCTGATTTTAAGCAGGTATCAGCAGTCATAAATTGTTTAGTAGTTAGTTTTGGTGCTTTATGATACAGCTTGAATTTTGTCTGAAGTAGATGTGATTCTAGAGACTTGATTCTAATTAAACAGGCTACTGTTGGCTCTTGAGGGTTTCTCCAACCAGCAGTTGCATTAGATATTTGCATCCAAGTCATTCCTGCAGGATGGAAGCTTCTTGGACAAACCTCCAAGTCAATCAAAAGGATTACCAGGATATTAATCCCAAATATTAAATCCCCAGCTGTTGGTAAACATATATGAGCTATGCTTCTAAATTATCACAGTTGAGTGACTCTTGAGTTTAAAGTTCCTTTTAAGTGGCAGATGGAATTCCAATTGGTTTAACTACTTTTAATTCCACAGGAGTCTGGGTTCTATCTAGGTGGTCAACCTAGAAAAATCTAATGGTAAAGTCATATTAATCAGTATCAATGAATATATAACGGGTTCAATCCCTGGGTTAGGAAGATATCCTGGAGAAGGAAGTGGCAACCCACTCCGCTATTCTTGCCTGTGAAATCCCGTGGACAGAGGAGCCTGGTGGGCTACAGTCTATGGAGCTGCAAAGGAGTCAGACATGACTTGGCGACTAAACAACAACAAAGGAGAAACATACCAAAACTTGATGTTCCGTTTTCCAAGCCTTTGTTTATGCTGCTTCTCAGTCCAGACAGTTTTCCTCCATTCTCGTCTCATATCTCAATCCTTTCAAATTCACTTCATAATCCACTGTGGAGTCCTGGTTACTTTGTCCCTATGACCTCTTCTGTTTTTCACCAACTAATACATTTGTGGTCTGCGCCATCCAACTCAGTTTATAATTATATTATGTTTCATGTGTCTCTCTTATTAATATTTGTACATTGGCTCTTCCTCTCTCAACTGCAGTTCCTTGATGGCAGGGATGTTATTTCATACCGTCCTTCTCTCCTTAAAGGTGTCCAGCTCAGTGCCAAACATCCACAAACCAAGCATTGATATACAATTTAAAACATAACTATTGGGACTTCCTGGCACTCCAGTGGTTAGGACTCCACGCTTCCATTGCAAGAGGCATGGCTTCCATCAGGGGTCAAGGAACTAAGATCCTGCATGCCACTCAGTACAGCCAAAAAAGAACAAAAAGAAACCCCCGAACTATAATTATTGAAAACTTTTGCAAAATATCAAAAACTTGAGAGTTTTACATTTTAAGCACTTATCAGTTGATACCTTAATTGGAAATTAACACTTCTGCTGGGAGAAAGGATGGCACAAATAGGGCTATGCAGAAGGACAAGATGGGTTTCACTTACCTTATATTGTTGTCTTTATTTCCCCGGATCTTTTAGAGCAGACACAGTAGATCAGTCAGAGAAAGCACCTCACTAGATATTTCAACAGAGAGAATTTAACATAAGAAACTGTTTAAACAACTGTTGGAAACTGGAAAAGCCAAAAGTGGACACTAGGGTATCACAGATATAGTAATGGCAGGAAGTACTTCCACCCACAGTCCTGGGTGAACCAAGCGAAAAGATTATGGTGATGAGACCCTAGAAGCTAGGAGGAGAGTTCCCATAGAATTGCTAGCGGGGGCAAGGTGAGATGGTTCTGAGAATGACAAAAAAAGATACTGGAACCTGGGACCCACTGCCTTGCCAGGGCATAAAGCCTTTGCTGAGGGTACTGACTAAATAGCAAGCAAACAGGGAGGAACAAGATCGGCTCCTCTTCCCTAGCCTTCCAGCCTCTGTTTAGTGCTCCCTCTCGATAAGAACCTATAGAAACAGCTGGTAAAGGAAGAAAGGTTTCAGAACCCCAGCCACAGCAGAGGAGCAGAGGAGCAGAGGAGACCGAGATGAATTTGGAGATAAGAGTTAATAGCTTTATAACTGGCACAAACAGTAATAGTACGTATTTCTTTCCTATCTCATGGGAGGTTGAAGAAATGATAAAGAGCATAGAAACACACCTGAAGCACAGGTAGGAGACTGACAGGCTCTCCAGGTGTTTGCCAGAGCTGAGAGGTGTGAGGAGGGGGCAGCAGTTCAGGGCCCTTTGCTGAGGGCCCAGCCTGCTCACACCCATCTTCAGAGGCAGCCCTGAGCGCCTTCCCTCCTGCCTTCTTTCTATCCCTCTAGTGACGGTGTCCTTCCATGGCTAATGTTTGGGGGTCTCACTGGCTTTACAGGCTTCCCTGGTAGCTCAGATGGTAAAGAATCCACCTGCAATGCAGGATTTGATCCCCAGGTCAGGAAGATGCCCTGGAGAAGGGAATGTCTTACCCACTCCAGTATTCTTGCCTAGGAAATCCCGTTGACAGAGGACCCTGGTGGGCTATAGTCCACTGGGTCACGAAAAAGTCAGACACGATTGAGTGACTAAGCACACTGGCTTTAAAGAGTACATGAGCTGTCACCTCACTAATCTCCATGTTTGTGGAGCCTCCTCCACCTTCCCTAGAAAGAATATGATGGAAAAGAAAATAGTGTAAGAATATGTCTTACACTAATCTGGAGGAGCTCTGGTTTATTAAATCAAATGTTAGTGTTCCCTGAAATTCAGCTCTGAAAGCGCCCTATTAATAGCTACTCAGAATTGACTGCAACAGGAAACACACTCTGAGAAGTGTGATTATTCCTTCGTTATGATTTACCTACTTAATATAGATGGTGGCACCTTTATTAGAGGGAGGAGCTTATTCTACATTAAAATAAGCTGACAGTAAAGAGAACATCTACTGTATTGCAAATGGGATTGCCCTGGTGGGCTCAGATGGTAAAGAATCTGTTCCCAAGCCAGGACACCAAGGTTCGACCCCTGAGTCGGAAGATCTCCTGGAGAAGAGAATGGCTACCCACGCGAGTATGGAGAATCCCATGGACAGAGGAGCCTGGTGGGCTACAGTCGATGGGGTCACAAAGAGTCAAACGTGACTGAGTGACTAATACTTCAATAAATACTTTAACTTCAAATTGTGACTACTCAAATAAGATCAAACATGCATCCAGGAGTTTCTGGATGGGAATTCTTCAAATAAACCAGTCTGGAGCTTCCATACTGTCACAGGGCCTGGCACATATGGTTTAGTTACTAAGTTGTGTCCTACTCTTGGGACGCTGTGGGCTGTAGCCTGCCAGGCTCTTTGTCCATAGTGGGCTCTAAAATTAATCCACGTTCACAGGTGCATCTCATCTTCCTGAGCACACTGCTGAACTGTGGGCCCTCTTCCAGGCAACAAGCTGTAAACTAAGCCACTTTCTCAAGGAATCTTCATGGAGATTTCTTCATAGCAGAAGTGGACTTCATTGTGAAAAACCACTCTGAATCTCTCTGTTTTCCAGGGTTGGAATTTTGGTATAATGGTCTTAACTTCGATTAAATGGTTGCTGTGTATAAAAGACATTACTTTGCCAACAAAGGTCTGTCTAGTGAAAGCTATAGTCTTTCCAATAGTCATGTATGGTTGTGAGAGCTGGACTATAAAGAAAGCTGAGTGCCAAAAAATTGATGGTTATGAACTGTGGTGTTGGATAAGACTCTTGAGAGTCTGTTGACAGACTGCAAGGAGATCAAACCAGTCCATCCTAAAGGAAATAAGTCCTGAATATTCATTGGAAGGACTGATGCTGAAGCTGAAACTCCAATACTTTGGCCACCTGATGCAAAGAACTGACTCATTGGAAAAGACCCTGATACTGGGAAAGACTGAAGGCAGGAGGAGAAGGGGACAAGAGAGGATGAGACAGTTGGATGGCATCACTGACTCAATGGACATGAGTTTGAGCAAGGTCCAGGAGTTGGTGATGGACAGGGAGGCCTGGCGTACTGCAGTCCATGGGGTCCTAAAGAGTCGGACACGACTGAGTGACTGAACTGAACTGAACTATGTATAAGGAGCTGTTTTAAATTCCTTCCTGGATCAGGTCATTCGGTTCTCACAACTCTAAGAGAAAATGCTTTTATTAGCTTCCATTTGGCAGCTAAGAAAACTTAAGCAAAGCAGGATTAAGCCAGGGGTCCCCAAGCTCTGGGATCTAATGCCTGATGATCTGGGTGGAGCTGATGCAATAATAATAGAAATAAAGTGCACAATAAATTTAATACACTTGGATCACCCAGAAAGCATCCTCCTGACCCACTCCATGGAAAAATTGTCTTCCAATAAACCAGTCCCTGGTGCATAAAAGATTGGAGATCTCTGGATTAAGCAACATTTCCTAGGTCAAGCAGCTGGTGGCAGTGGAGCCAGGATTCAAACCCATGTAGGATGGCCTGAGAGCCCAGAGTCTTCTACACTATACCCTGTGCCACACTGCCTCCTGGGGCAACCAGGTTCCTATTGTTGGCAAAGAGGGAGCTATACCAATGGAGCTAGATGGGCAAAATTTACCTCTTAGTCATGGAGGAATGTCCAATGTGTCCACATTTCAGAACACACTGGTACTCTCCAAGGTTATTAGCATCTGTAAGGGAGAGGGGAAGAGAAATGAAACAATTAAGCACTTACTATGCAAGTAAGTCTGTGTTCAGCATTTTCACATATCCTACAAGTCAGATATTATCAGACCCATTTTTCAGATAACAGACTTGGGGGTTCAGAGACAGTAAGTAACTTGGCCAAATCACTGAGCCAGTAAGTGACAGAGCCGATGTGTGAGTCCATAGGTCTTGTACACTCATGTTCTAGCTGCTCTTAACACTTTGAGTTTCATTCAAGAATTGCTTAAACCTTCCGCAGCACCCATACATCATATAAAAAAGATCTTATAGAATAAGCAAGAGAAGGATCCCTTTTCTTCTTTCAGTTTTTAATTTAGCTTCTTATTCATATGAGCCCCACCACCTGTATCTGTCTCTGGCCTGAGCCCCTATCTCACTGCCTGCATATGCTTCTTCTAATTGGAACCCATAGAGGTCATTCTTTCGCTGTACCTATTAACTTCTGTTTAATTTACAACATTGCCCTATTAGAATTGTGAAGATTATTAACTTGGATTTTCAAATCAGATTTCCTGCAACTCTGCTCAAGGCAACCTTATTTTCCCAGTAGAACAATCATGTATTTTCAGTGAGTGGTCATAAATATCGAAGAGTTAGTTCCCAGCTAATTTAAAAGAATAGAGGATGAAACATCCTTCAAATTTCATTCTGATCTAATTTTGGTTGAATAAGCTGTTTGCAAAGGTCACATTTGAAAGCAATGTTATAAAAAGCACTAAGGGGGATATTTACAGGTTTGGTTCTGTGTGTTTGTATGTGTGTGTATGTGTGTGTTTGAATGCATTTCTACATTTGTAAACAAAATGATAAATTAAGAAATGAGAGCATTAAAATAACTGGAGAGAATAAAATGCCAAATTCATTTTTCATAGTACTAGATGGTGATCGTTGATTATCCTACCAATCACCTGAGGTCCTGGAAGCGTCTGAGGATTTCTGAATTACCAAAGAAAGAATAAAATCTCTCCACTTGGTTTTCTGTTCAGTTATGTTTTCTTATGTTTATAAGTTCTGCGAGTTAGAGATGATCGAAATTTTATAGATACAATTCAGTTCAGTTCAGTCACTCAGTCGTGTCTGACTCTTTGCAACCCCATGAGCCACAGCACGCCAGGCCTCCCTGTCCATCACCAGCTCCTGGAGTTTACCCAAACTCATGTCCATTGACTCAGTGATGCCAGCCAGCCATCTCATCCTCTCTCGACCCCTTCTCCTCCTGATAATTTTCCTTCCAAGGAGTAAGCGTCTTTTAATTTCATGCAGTCTTTATTTAATGTCACTGCAGTCACCATCTGCAGTGATTTTGGAGTCCCCCAAAATAAAGTCTGACACTGTTTCCACTATTTCCACTGTTTCCCCATCTATTTCCCATGGAGTGATGGGACTGGATGCCATGATCTTCATCTTCTGAATGTTGAGCTTTAAGCCAAAATTTTCACTCCCCTCTTTCACTTTCATCAAGAGGCTTTTTAGTTTTGCTTCACTTTCTGCCATAAGGGTGGTGTCATCTGCATATCTGAGGTTATTGATATTTCTCCTGGCAATCTTGATTCCAGCTTGTGCTTCTTCCAGACCAACGTTTCTCATGATGTACTCTGCATAGGACAATATACAGCCTTGATGTACTCCTTTTCCTATTTGGAACCAGTCTGTTGTTCCATGTCCAGTTCTAACTGTTGCTTCCTGACCTGCATACAGATTTCTCAAGAGGCAGGTCAGGTGGTCTGGTATTCCCATCTCTTTCAGAATTCTCCACAGTTTATTGTGATCCACACAGTCAAAGGCGTTGGCATAGTCAATAAAGCAGAAATAGATGTCTTTCTGGAACTCTCTTGCCTTTTCCATGATCCAATGCATGTTGGCAATTTGATCTCTGGTTCCTCTGCCTTTTCTAAAACCAGCTTGAACATCTGGAAGTTCACGGTTCATGTACTGTTGAAGCCTGGCTTGGAGAATTTTGAGCATTACTTTACTAGCATGTGAGATGAGTGCAATTGTGCAATAGTTTGAGCATTCTTTGGCATTGCCTTTCTTTGGGATTGAAATGAAAACTGACCTTTTCCAGTCCTGTGGCCACTGCTGAGTTTTCCAAATTTGCTAACATATTGAATGCAGTACTTTCACAGCATCATCTTTCAGGATTTGAAATAGCTCAACTGGAATTCCATCACCTCCGCTAGCTTTGTTCGTAGTGATGCTTCCTAAGGCCCACTTGACTTCACATTCTAGGATGTCTGGCTCTAGGTGAGTGATCACACCATCGTGATTATCTGGGTCATGAAGATTTTTTTGGTACAGTTCTGTGTGTTCTCACCACCTCTTCTTAAGATCTTCTGCTTCTGTTAGGTCCACACAATTTCTATCCTTCATTGAGCCCATCTTTGCATGAAATGTTCCCTTCGAATCTCTAATTTTCTTGAAGATATCTCTAGTCTTTCCCATTCTGTTGTTTTCCTCTATTTCTTTGCACTGATCACTGAGAAAAGCTTTCTTATCTCTCCTTGCTATTCTTTGGAACCCTGCATTCAAATGGGTATATTTTTCCTTTTCTTTTCACTTCTCTTCTTTTCACAGCTATTTGTAAGGCCTCCTCAGACAGCCACTTTGCTTTTTTGCATTTTATTTTTCTTGGGGATGGTCTTGATCCCTTCTCCTGCACAAAGTCGTGAACCTCCATCCATAGTTCATCAGGCACTCTGTGATGCAGAATAGAATCAGAATATTATTGATAAAGATATTTTAAAATCCAGGTGACCCCCAACCTATAACTGTTTTTGAATTAAATGAAGTTTACTAAACCATGATTGAGATAGTGTAATCTATCTCATATTTAAATATTCTAACTTATGTGTCTTTACCATATTGCCATGGAACAGCTGTTTAAGGCCAATTTAAGTGTTTCTCCTATTTATCTTTTTCCCATTCCACCGCTGCCTACCTGGTGCAAACACTTCTCTGTGCATATATGTTCATATGTGTGTGTTTTAATTGAAAATAAGCTTCTTCTTTTCCTTCCAACAAATGTTTTAAAATGTTTAGTAAACAGCTACAATTCTGCGGGGAGGTTTGTTTACATGGATGAATAAGACATTTGTTTTCTGAAAAAACAGTTATATTCTTACAGTGAAATGTTACTTGACAATAAAAAATAATAAAGTACTAAAAAAAAGAAAGAAAGAAGTAAGAAAACAAGCTTCCTGCTGGCATTTGTAGTTTCTCAGCTGGCATTAGAAAAAGGTGCCCGCCTCTGGATAAATTAGAAAAAGTGGTTTTTCCTTCACTTCCTCTCTCAGGTGGGTCCCTTTCTATAACACCTGTGCAACTCTGTGCATTTGAATGTAAATTGTGAAATATTTATAAGCCCTTAAAATTTATGCCTGACTTAGTAGATGACCTCATAATTGGTCTTCTTGCCTTCAGCTTTTTGCCTTTCCAATTTGTTTCATAACTGCTTCATTATCCTTTATCTTCAAAGAGCTTCTGCCATCTCATCTCATGCATTACCTTCAGTGTCTCTTTATGCCTCATCTGATGTTCAGAACCCTCCAGAGTCTGGCTACCTGACTTCCTTTTGTGACCTTAACTCTCATTCTTCTTTGGTGTGGACACTACTCTCTTGTTAGACTGGTTTAATTAGCATTTACTGAGTATATTTTGTCATATTATATTATATCCACCCCTAAAAAACCATTCATCTCATCTGGAAGCTTCCCCTCATTTCTGATGTCTAGCTAATTTCAAGAACAAAAGATGGGGTATCCTTCAAACTTAGGCAGTGCCCTGCATCCTGGCACCAAGTTTTCATCAATTTACTAAATTAATTTTCCTTGCAGCTAAGTATATATGTGATTCTGACAGTGTGAAAAATTCTGCTGAAACCAGCACATCCCTAAGTCAGTATGAAGGAAAGAGGACAAATTTAGCAAAAAGTTCAAGAAATTTGCTTCCTGAGAACATGGTCAGGATGGTAAACAAGTCTCCTTTGGGAGGGATACCATGCTGAGAGGTGAATGAGAAATAAGGAGATAATTGTAGAAGAACTTTGTAATTTAGAAAAATTGGCTTTAAATAAAAAATGGTGTTAACTTTTTAGGACCTTCAGGTATGTTGGTGAAAAATGCGAGTTTTAGAGATGGAACAGTGAGGACAAGAGAGATTAACTACTTCTAATCTGGTGCAGACCTTTGCATCCTTAATGAACCAGATGATTCAGGTCAATGTATGGCAAACACCACTACAATACTGTAAAGTAATTAGCCTCCAATTAAAATTAATTAATTAATTAAAAAAAGAAAGCCTACCTTGATTTCTTTTGCCCATGACAATGTATCCTTCCGCCAAGCACCAATCTCACAGATTGTCTTGCATCACTCTGTAGATGATGCCAGCATTCTGCCCACACATCTCCACCCAACCCAGAAGTCGCCTCTGCTATGCATACTGCATCTCCCTGCCTGATGGTGTCCTCCTACCTTGGTGCATCTCTGGTCCCTGTGCAGTGTAGGTTAGAGTGTTGGGAAATTAACATCTCAGGAGCTACCCTCAAAAAGCAGGAGACAGAGTTGACAAATACTGCATTTGCTCACCCTGAAGTGGGTTACTCGTATCCCATACAGTCTCTCAGAAGGTCTGCGGTAGCACTGAACCTGTACTCCACAGTGCTCACCTGCTCAAACTGCACATCCTACTTGATTCCCACTGCATCTTGCTGCCCCACTTTCTCCCACCCCTTCCTGGAATCATCTTCCAAATAAGTCCTTTACGCCCAGATTATTGTTCCCGATACCTTCATTAGTATTATGTCTCATTTCCTTTCTCCTTTTCTTCTTACATGTTTTGTGTCCTTGAGGATGATTTCAGTCCAAAACCACAACATACACCCCTCATACAGCACCGATGGTCATAATAGCTAATGACAATGAATTTGTTGATCAAATTAACACTGGAATGAAGAAAGCCCTGGTGGGTTTTTCTGAGAATTGATTCTAATGGAATTTTGAATATACGGAAATTTTATTTCTGAAGTACAGAATTTCCTCTTATACTACTTTCTAAGAAAGGTTTTAAACATCAAGTGACTTGATAGATCTTTTTTTCATACCTGACTGCGTCCTTTGCAGCCTGTTGTTATCTGTATCATTTGGATGCAAGAGCTGTTATTAACTCTCTTGCTGTTTGTATATTTCAGCCTGTCTCGGCCTCAGGCAGAAGCTGACAGAATTAATGGGGCCAAGGCATGGCGAGGGCTCCAGGTGGCTGACAGCCTGGAGATCCCTCAGACAGGGAGCCAACTTGCTCTCTCTTCTAGAATAGCATTATGCACAACACTACCATGATTTCCTGGCAGCATCTAGAAAATCTGATTACAGGCACATCCAAGGCAGGTATTTTTCCATCTTATTTCAAGTCTATCTCTTTTGTCCTGGCAGAGACTTGTCTAGGAGAGGGGTAGGGGGGAGAGTAGCTTAATTGCCATTTTAGAATGCAGGCGGGCACAATATCAAGGCAAAGACTGCCTTCTAGCTATTCTCAGTTTGTTCTTTTATGACTATTAGACCTTCAGGGCAATTTAAAAATTTGCATTTATATATGTTGTGTTCTTGTCACGAACCCTGGTAAAAGGGTGAAATACACAGGATTCTGTTATTATTCCTTGGGTGAAGCCATGCCAGTTAGTCCTAATCAGTCTCCCTGAGGCAATCTAATAGTGAGTTTCATATCTTGCATTAGTTCAGTCTTGGGTACACTACAGTGTCATGGCCATCTACCATTTTTAGTGGTTGGCGGTTCAGAGATCTCAGCTACGACATTGTACCCAACACAGTGCTCATCTGAGTGTGCATTTCCCTTTTTCTCTCCCCTCCACTCCCTTCCCTCCTCTTTTCTTCCCCTCTGCCTCCTTTTTATTTTTAAGCTCCTTTAAAGGGGTCAGCTTCCTTACAAGGGGATTGGCATCTTACTCCTAGGAATAAAATTTAAAATGTTTCTTGTTGGTTTTGATTACATTATTTCAACTAACCAGCACAATAATACTCACACATATTTGGCTCTCAACAAATATCTGTCGAATAATTTGATCACATGAAGAATGGATCTTGGCAACCAAGTATAAGATGAATATCTACAGGTACACAACTGTGCCTTCTGTGATCACTTATCCTTTGAAGGCTATTGCTACCAGTGCATTTTGTGGGCTTCCCTGGTGCCTCAGCTGGTAAAGAATCCACCTGCAATGTGGGAAACCTGGGTTCAGTCTCTGGGTTGGGGAAGATCCCCTGGAGACGGGAAAGGCTACCCACTCCAGTACTGTGGCCTGGAGAATTCCATGGACTGTATGTATATAGTCCATGGGGTCACTATGAGTCAGACACAACTGAGTGACTTTCACTTTCACCATTGCATTTACCAGCAGAAATTGCAATGGTTAGTTACATCTGAATTTAGAAATCTGTGACATTCCATCTGAGTTTATGATCAGATAAGAAGAACCTAGAGCAACAGCTTGTTTTTATGTCTTAAGAAAAAAATGTGCCTTAAATAGAAGGCAAGAAAGCTGTACTCTAGTTCTGGTTCTGACACTAAAAATCTATGATGTTTTTGCTGCAGGGACCTTATTTGCAAAATGAGGAGATTAGCAGCAATGACCTGTGTTGTCTTCCATCAAAGAATCGATGACTTTATGATCTTCTGAAAGATTGAGGAGAGACAGGCTTTAAGAATTGCTCTTGTTTAAAATATTCAGTCTTCTGACAACAGAAAGTAAGTTACTAACACCTGGTAACCAGCATAGTTCTCAGTTGTTCTTTCATTTGACAGGAGGGTCTTTCAAGTCACCTGCTTTGAAAGAATGTGGTTTCTACCCTTAGATTGTTTGCTAATTGTATTGAATGGCTGGGCAGGAGAGAAGATCGGAAACTTCATTTCCTGAAACATTTCTTAAGGGAAAAGAGGAAATTAACTTATTCTCATGTTTTGTTGTCAGGAACACATTTACTTAATCCCTTCATCACACAGTATGATTACTCATTCTTTTTTTCAGCTCTGTAGTTCTGCTTCAGATACTCAACTGGAGTTTCCAGATGGTGCCTTCTGTAAGGTACGGTGCTTCTTTCCATAAGCAATCTTTACTCTCCTTCCCTCCCACGTACAATATGTTTCCTACATACTTGGCTTTCCAATTTTCTCTTTTACGTTTTAAAAATAATAGCTGATGGTTTTGATTTGTTCTTTAACTGATGCTTGACACGTGTGTGAGTGGTGTTTTGTTCCTCTATCCCAAGTGACATCACAGTCTCGGCGAAAATCTGCTTTAGAGGTTGATAGGGAATTCTTCCATCAGTCAGTGCTAGGTCAGTGACAGTGATAAATCCATCATACTTGCCCTTCATTTTGGTGTAGTTAAGACTGCACAGCATCTTTTGGCCCCTCCCCTCGTGTACAACCTGGGTTTGAAGGAGCAGAGACAACTGTGGCTTATGCTGTGAGCCAGGAATGGGCACATTTCATTTTACTGATTTATATTGCCTTACAGCCACAAAGCCAGCATATGCCATTTTTTAAAAAGGTTTAAGGGAAGGGATTTGCTGGATATGGTGGGTGATGTTTATTATAGACCATCAAGGAGCATCTGCCATTGAAATTAAGGTAGGAAAATGGAGATAAGCATCACTGGCCTCACACTGTGAGTCAGTTCCTAGCAGGATTTATGCTGGCAGTCTTTGATTTTAAAGCCCATTCAAGTTTTCACTGTTGAGACCTAGAAGAGTGGAATGGGAGAGCAGAGGGACGCTCAAGAGGAAGGGGATATATATATATGTGTATATATATACATCATGAGGATGAGATGGCTGGATGGCATCACTGACTTAACAGACATGAGTTTGAGCAAACTCTGAGAGATAATGAAGAACAGGGAAGCCTAGTGTATTGCAGTTGTCCAAAGAGTTGAACATGACTTAACAACTCAACAACAAATTACTGATTCGTGCTGTTGTATTTACAGCATGATAAAGTAATTATTCTACAATTAAAATAAATAGATAAAAATAAAAATGGATAAAACCCACTGATTGTTCCATAGACCCACAGTCCACCACCCTTACAATCACAGCCACCCCTACCAATGCTAGAACTTCCAGTTTTCAATCTGACAACCATCATTTTGGTGACAGCATCTTACCATTCTCTCTTCACCCTACAATCCTGATGTCATTTTACTTCAGTTTTTAAAAAATCATCATGACCAATATTTTTTGATGAAGCTGTCTAAAATAATAATACTAATAATATTGATTGTGTTCATCTTGCTTTATATATGCTAACTCATTTAATCCTCACAACTTTATGAGTTGGATAATATTATTAACTGCATTTGATAGATACAGAAATTGAGTCTGTAGAGTTAAATAACATACCCAGAGCCATACAGCTAGTAAGTGGTGGAACTTTGGCATCCAAGTATAAGGTAAATACGTAACTGTGCCTTGGGTTTTAACTTAGGCTTAGAATCAGAATTTTTGTCCACTATACTAAACAAAGATTTGTTCACTGGGAATACTTGGATTTGAAGTTTGAAGGGGTTTGTCACACACAAACACACAGAAGCACTACTTTGGACAATACCTGGTAAATTTGCAAAGTGTGTTTCCCTTTGAATTTGTCAAGCTAGGGTAAACTATGTATCATGAACAAATGAACCCTGAACTATCAGTAGTGGCTAAGCATTACTGAGGTTTGTTTCTTGCTCCTAGAAAGCCCAACAGAGTGCCTGGCGCTCCAGGGCACTGCCTTCCCCTACAAGTAGCCTGGAAATCCCAGTTGTCCATAAGGCTGCTGATGCAAGGGAAGAGAGCAGGGAAAACTCATATACTTAAAAAAAATTTATATTTACCTGCCTTCTGAACAGGTATGTGTTTATTTGGCTGTGTTGAATAGGTCTTAGTTGTGACACGTGGGTTGCACAGGCTCGGTAACTCTGGCTGGTGTGCAGGCTCTCTAGTTGTGATTCCTGCCCACAGCTTCAGTAGTTGTGGCACAAAGGTTTAGTTGCTCCACGGCATGTGGGATCTTAGTTCTCCAACCAGAGATCAAATCCTTGTCCTCTGAATTGCAAGGTGGATTCTTAACCACTGGGAAGTCCTCAAACTCACCTATTTTAAGGTCCTCAAGTGGAGAGTGACACACTTCCCATCTGGCCACATCCATTAGTCAGGAACAGGAATAGGGTTCCAACCCAGCTACAGAGAGATTGGCACATGTAGAAAGGAAAAACACATGCAATGTTTGAGGGTACTCTCATCTCTGAGAGTCAAACATAATCCATTCAAATAAGTAGCTCAGTCATAATTGAATGCTAGGAGACCCTGAACAATTCTAGTTTAAGAATCCAAGTTTCTTACTCATTAGTGACAATTCTTTTTTTATCTTAAAAATGTATGTATGGACTTGATAAACTCTCATGGAATATTGTAGTACCTCAAGGCTTGGGCTGCTGCATGCCTAATTCGTGATTTATGCCGTTAACCATAAGGGGGAGGAAACAAGGCATGAAATCTTTCTATCTTGCTTCATCATGTCAATTCTTACTCTTTGACATTTCTATATATTGGAGACTAGAGGCAATCCCATTTCTCAGAGCTCCACCTGAGTAAAGAAGAATTATAGCTAGATCTCACTATTGTCATTTTCATTTGGGTATAACAGGGAAACATGCTTCTAGCCTACAGGGAAAAAGAAACCATGTTATGTCCACAGAGCTTGCTGAAGGGCAAACCTCTCTTTGTCCAACATTCCTTATCCTTTGGGAATATATCAAGGAAAGAAACTTCACCAAGAGAAAGCTGGAAAACTAGACCTAGAGATATTTGATTTCTATTTAATGTTACTTCCAGTAGAAAATAAAAAGCACTATGTTGTAAATCTCTCTAATATTCTGTTTATTATTGACTGCCTTAAACTAGAGCCTGGCAAAGAAGAAGGTGTTGACTCTAATCTTTGGGTAAATAAAAGGCGCCGGAAGTTCTCAGGGTGCTTCCCAGTCTTTGTAGACAGTACCACAGAGGGCCGAGCTGCTGGGCTTTATGCTCTGGCCATCTCAAGGTCAGGCTGCATTGGTTCCTGGTGTGACCCTCTAAGAAATCACCATGTTATTCTGTCCCACATCTTAGTCTTGAGTGCTATGCTAAATGAAGAAGGCATGGACCTCCAGGCTTTGCCCCAGAGCTAGAACTACATCTCTTGGCTCAAACTTAGCAACCTTAAATACTGGCATCCCTCCAAAAAAAGATATAGTGTAACCTAGAGTAAATGTGTCTTGCTTATCTCTTTTCTGAAGGAGATCAGCCCTGGGATTCTTTGGAAGGAATGATGCTAAAGCTGAAACTCCAGTACTTTGGCCACCTCATGCAAAGAGTTGACTCATTGGAAAAGACTCTGATGCTGGGAGGGATTGGGGGCAGGAGGAGAAGGGGACGACCGAGGATGAGATGGCTGGATGGCATCACGGACTCGATGGACGTGAGTCTGAGTGAACTCCGGGAGATGGTGATAGACAGGGAGGCCTGGCGTGCTGCGATTCATGGGGTCGCAAAGAGTCGGACACGACTGAGCGACTGAACTGAACTCTCTCTCAAATAGATAAGGAACTGATTGTCCTGCCTGTAGGTTTTCTGCTGGAGTTTCCACCTTCTAAAGTTCCTTTCCTGGAGATGGACATGTGGAGAATGGATAGTTATTTCCTCATCATCCTTGCTCCTTGTGATCATCCTTGTTTGATTGTGACTAAGTCACAGAACTATTTTCTGTACTGTTGTAAACATCTCATGGTACAAACTATTTTCAGGAAGATAAGTTGCTCATGAATGGTTTTGTAAACTAGCTTGCTGTCTGCATCTTCAGACGCTTCTCTTTAGCCTTTTCCAGTTACCCTGTGATAGCTATAATTTCTCTTTCACTATCAATCCCTCTTTCCCAGATGTACGAGTCTCCAGTCCTCTGTCTTGTTTACTCCTGGCCCATCAAGTCAAGTTTATTTTCAGGAGAAGTGCTCTAACTATGGCAAACTCTTCTCTATGAAGTGCCTTAAAGACACTCACATGCATTTACAATGCAGAAACATTATGTTGTTAAATAATAGGCTTATTTCATCTGTTTTTATTGTGAGTCAGTCTTTGGTTCTGTTTGTACATATGCTAGAACCACTTGAAAACTTTAAACAGTGTAAATGAAATCAGAGCAAATAGAAACAAACTCTGTCTTTGTCAAGGCAGACGTTCCTGTAAATATGAAACTAGGCAAACATTACGTAGAGATGAATGACCAAAGCTAGAAAGGAAGGTCTCGGAACTAAAACAAACAAAGAGAAGCATCTTTCTTTAATGTCCAGTGAAGCTGAAAGGGAAAAAAAGTTTCTTTTTCTCCAGCTTCATTGAAGTAAAATTTACAAACAAAATAAAGTGTATAATGTGAAGATTTGATAATTGAACTCATCGCAACAAAGAGCATAAAAGTGGCTACAGGAGTCTAGAGAGTGGGAGAGATAGGGAGAGTTTAGCAAAAGGGCACAGTTACAAGATGAATAAGGGCTAGTGTATAACGTTAGACTACTATTGATAACACTATTGAATAATAGAAATAATCGTGATTCAGTTTCAGAATAAGAATGTGGGAAGACTAGTGATGAAAATAGGAGATATCTAAGGAGCTGAACTAAGAAAGATACAAGCATAGTTAAGATTGAGAAACAAAAGGAAATCTGATTTTAAAAGTTTAGCTGTGTCCAGCTAGTTTAAGTGCCAGAGTGGTCGCACAGTAGTAGTATTTTTGCAAATAAGTTAAATTTTTTGTTCTATCTATTTTCCATCACTCTGTTTGCCTAATGTAAAGTCCAAGGATCAAATGAAAAAACAAAGGCTCTCATTATAAACCTCAGAGTGGACTTAGGAAGAAGTATCGAGCTTGTCTCTTACACATGACTAGGCTTAACCAAGGGTAGATGGGGCCAGACCATGTGTGCCATCAGCCAGCGAACCAGCCCCACTCTAGCGTGACTGAGGCCATAGACATTCCTGGGATTCAGCCAGTAACAGAGCCAAGTGTTTAAACAGTGCAGCCCGTTTGTGAGAAAATTCCAGTTGGAGGATTCTTTAGTGACTGCTTTGCCATCACGTATGGGTTATATTATAAGTACTGTCAAATGTCTGTAGTTATTTAATTAATGTTTTTGTTGCCTTTCCAGTAGGCATTTTCACTGGATATGGTTTTGCATTCCTGTTGGCTATGGGGTAGTTCTAAGCTTCAAAAATTACTCTGGAAGAGAAGAACATTCTCCCTTTCCCCTTGTCATTTCATTTCTCTAAAGCTGGGATCTCTTAGTTTACTAACGAGGGATTCTTTTTCTGCAATGGGAAGATTACTGAACAGACCCGGTCATATTTTCCCATAAATGGCAACATGAGCTGTCCTGAGATTTATTTTTAGATACTGAATTAGTCTTAGAATGTGAGTTCTGCTCTGTGGGAAAGAATGACATGACCCTGCTAAGATGTGAACTCTGCTTTTTGTCGCCATGGTTACCATTTGATCATCCTAACTTGCATATTTGGAGTCCAAAGGAATAAATCTAAATAACATCCTCTACAGAAGACAGGAATCAAAAATACAAAACATGTTGTTCTTTGTACGAGTAAATATGAACGTGCATGGACTGTAGGACAAAAATACCTGCAGAACAAAAAAGAGCAGAAATATGTGTTGCCAGAAAATGCAAAATTTGGATGGGTCTTAACAACTTATTGTTTAGGAAATGCAGATTTCCGAACTGCTTAGTAAAAGTAAGAATATGCTGATAAATGCAACAGCCCAAATATTTTATGGAGTGGGCCATGTGAATATTTTTACCTGCATCTTGTTGCAATTTTAAAAATCATATAGTGTCTAGCCCAATATCTTGTTATCTGAATGACTGCACTGGCATCATGCTTCCTTTGCTCTGCTTATGAAAAACATCAACCTGAAAATGGAATAAAAATAGACTTTATTAAAAGTTATAAACATAATCTTAAGATATGCTGATTCTAAAACATCTGAAGCATGTTCACCATTCCATGATAATTCATTCAGTCCCTACCTTTTGTGAGCACAACTCAATGACATCAATGGCAGGGTTTTTATTCTCTCAAAGCTACTTTTTATGGAAACTAACTGAAGAAAAGAAATATACATATATATATATATACACACACCCATACATATATAACTGAATCTGTATATCTGTATACCTGAAACCAACATAATATTGTATACCTGAAACTAACACAATATTGTATACCTGAAACTAACACAATACTATAAGTCAACTATACTTCCATTAAAAAACAGAAATAAATGCAAAAAAAGCATCTAACAGTGTATAGTACATAGTGAATATTCAATAAATAATAGTTATAATTATGAAAATCCCTACTTTTCAGTGACTAAATTTCATGAAAAGAAAATAATCATTAATACAAAGCCTCCCTTTCCCCAGTCGCTACTTACAAGGAAGCAGTCAAATTTATACCCATAGAATTTTAATGTTGAAGAGAAAATCACCTAACATTCTTATTTTACAAAGCAAACTTTATTCCTTTAGTGGCAATCATAACAAAGTTGCATATTTGAATATATTTTACAGTTTGGATTCTTCTTTGAACCTAGTGCTCACTAGGCAAAAAGATATGTTTAGAGTATGAATTCTGCTTTCCTGAGAGATGAACTTTTAGATTCCTCTGTGTTTCAGGGATTATGAAAGTTCTAGTCAGCAAACATTTTGAGTAAACTGGCTCTATTCTGCATCCCTTGTTTTCTGTGGCATTACCAGGAATTCATGCATGTCATGCTGTGCTCATGATGGAGTTTAAATGAGTAAGGACCTTGGTTTCTCTTGAAGGGAGTTCAGTCCTAGAACACATGTGGAAGGCTGATCCAGGATTTCATTTCACTGGGCTTAATGACTCATTCAGGAAACAATGGTGCTGGACAGTTCCCTTCCAAACAAGCTATGAGTGACCAGGACCATGTCCAGGATTTGGTGGGTCAGAATAATTAAAAAGATGATGTTACTATGGTCTTGGGCAGTAACTTTCTCCTTTGATTCATTATCCATTTCCACATGAAGTGATGCTTTTTCACTTTTATCTGAAACGGATCTATTTTTGTAATCTTGTTGAATAATAAAACATTTGAACGTTGAAGCTAGGACTTTGGAAATAGTGCCAGCTGTTTCTGGAGTGGCCAGGAAATGAGATTTCTTAATTCAAGCTCAAGTTGTCCTAATGTCCAGAAAATGAGATTTTTAATTCAAGTTCAGGCTGTACACTTAGCCCACATATACCACTAGTCTTCTCCAGGGCAGTGATTCCACCATTCCTTTGTGTTTGGCATAGTTGTTCCAGGACCACTGTGTGTGTATGTGTGTGTGTGTGTGTGTGTGTGTGTGTGTGTGCACGTGTGCGCACATGTGCATCTAGAAATTTGAATTTTAACAAGCATATCAACTGTTTCCGATGCAGGTGATAACTGAGAAACAGTGACATTTAAAGAATGAGCTTCTATTTTGCATTTGTCTATTCTATCAAGGAGGGTGTTCTAATTACTATTGCTGTGCAATGTGTGTGCTAAGTCAGTTCAGTTGTGTCTGACTCTTTGAGACCCTATGGACTGTATCCCACCAGGCTCCTCTGTCCATGGGATTCTCCAGGCAAGAATGCTAGAGTGGGTTGCCATGCCCTCCTTCAGGGGTCCTCCCGACCCAGGGATTGAACACTTGTCTCTTACCTCTCTTGCATTTGCAGGCAGGTTCTTTACCCCTAGTGCAACATAGGAAGAAAACCACTCTGAAATATAGTTGCATGAAACAGCCATTTTATTATGCTCCTGGATTCTGCAGTTCAGAAATTCAAACAAGGCCCAACAGGGACAACTTTTCTCTGTCTCATGATGTCTCAGACCTCACTAGTGAGACTTGAAGGCTGAGGGTGACTCTACTGCTTTGGGATAGAATCCCTTGAGTCTTCTTTATTCACATTTCAGGTAGCAGGCTGTTGGGCTAAGACATCAACTGGGCTCTTGGCTATAATACCTTCACATGGCCACTCCAGGTTTCTCTTCATGGGATAGAGTTTGGGCTTCCTCACAACATGGCAGGTGAATTCCAAGAGTGAATATCTCAAGAGAGAGTAAGGTGGGCATGTGTGTTATTTTTACAGCCTAACTTGGAAATCACATAATGTCACTTCTAGCATACTCCACCAGGTTGAAGAAGTTATAAAGATCTGTCCAGATTCATGGTATGTCAAGGGGACATTATAAGAGACCACATGGGATGGGAGTATTGTGGCTATCTTTGGAAGGTAAAATCAGCCACTGAGAACATTCATAACACTTTTATTACTTCATTTTCAAATCACTGGTCTTCCCTGGTGGCTCAGACAGTAAACAATCTGCCTGCAATGTGGGAGACCCAGGTTTGATCCCTGGGTTGGGAAGATCCCCTGGAGAAGGGAATGGCTACCCATTCCAGTATTCTTGCCTGGGGAATTCCATGGACAGAGGAGCCTGGTGGTCTATAGTCTATGGGGTTGCAAAGAGTTAGACATGACTGAGCGACTAACACGTTTCATTGAAAAGTTAGTAAAGGCAAATAGAAGCCCAGTATAGTTGAAAAACTAATGGAACACTTTTCTTGCTGTGAGTGAGTTAAAAATCTCTTCATCCAGAAAAATTACATCCCATGGTACTGAGAAAACTCACAAATCATATCACTGAGACATTGCACCAATCTTGAATAAATATGAAAGATAAGAAACATTGGCACACCAGGAAATTGGTATATATCATTCTGTCCACATGAGGAAAGATGGGTGCAATATATGGTAGGCCAAATAAGATTCTATAATCTAGTAAATTAAGAGCTAGATTTTAAAAATCCAGGCCAGGGATGACATATAAATATGTTACAAAGATGCTACCACTTTCTTACCTGGTATATCCATGGAAGATATTGCTAAATAATCTGATCATGGCCTTCCTGACTGCTATGTTTGGACTGAGCCTAGAAATATTATCAAAATTATGCTCTAGGCAACCACTGCCAATTAATTGTTATTGATGAATGTGAAAGTGAAGTCACTCAGTCGTGTCCGACTCTTTGTGACCCCGTGGACTGTAGCTTACCAAGCTCCTCCGTCCATAGGATTCTCCAGGCAAGAATACTGGAGTGGATTGCCATTTCCTTCTCCAGGGGATCTTCCCTACCCAGGGATCGAACCTGGGTTTACCGCATTGGAGGCAGATGCTTTAACCTCTGAGCCACCAAGGAAGCCCATTGTTATTGATACATGAATTAAAATCTGCTTTTTATTTAGAAGCAAAAAGTGGAGTTCCTAGTCCTGATATCATTTCAATAAAAGTAAATCATGTCATACTAATTTCATTTATTTTTTTCTTTGTTAAAGTTGTCAGAGTAAATTACTGCGATAGACATGGTGTTCTTTGGCTTGTAGCAAGGATTTTGACACATTCTTGCTCATCGTGTTCTTACAGAAAAAATGGAAAAACAGTAATTGAATGTAATGACAATGAGAGAAACCAGTTATTGGTAGGACAAACCCTCACTAAAGGTGATGACTTAAACTTGGAACATTCTGCTGTATTCAACATTTTTTAAGATCAAAGATGAACAAAATTTAAGAGTATACTAACAACATTTAGAAAGGATATGAGGTTGAAGGAGAGCATAGTTTGGATGACAGAATAAGAATTCAAAAATATCTTGATATAGTATACCCAAGAAGATGAATTCAACAGGATATTTAGTTTTGCAACTGTTTTTCCCCACAAAAGTATAGATCATATAGACTTGACTTTGCAACAGCATATGTAAAGAATACTTCAACTCAACCATGTGAAATGATCTCCAAAACTATCTTCTGTAATTTTAGAGTTTGTTGAAGTTCTTTCTAGAACAAAGATGGTAACAGTTCTGCTCTATAATTCCTTGCTCAGACCACAGCTGAAGAGTTCATTGAGTAGTGAACACCAATTTAAAGTGCTAAGAAAAATCAGTATTATCCAGGATTTGTGTCTCATGGAGGCAAGAAAGCTCAAGATTCAGTTCAGTTCAGTTGCTCAATCATGTCCAACTCTTTGCAACCCCATGAACCACAGCACACCAGGCCTTCCTGTCTATCACCAACTCCTGGTGTTCACCCAAACCCATGTCCATCAAGTTGGTGATGCCATTCAACCATCTCATCCTCTGCCGTCCCCTTCTCCTTCTGCCCCCAATCCCTCCGAGCATCAGGGTCTTTTCCAATGAGTCAACTCTTTGCATGAGGTGGCCAAAGTATTGGAGTTTCAGCTTCAGCATCAGTCCTTCCAATGAATACCCAGGACTGATCTCCTTTAGAATGGACTGGTTGGCTATCCTTGCAGTCCAAGGGACTCTCAAGAGTCTTCTCCAACACCACAGTTCAAAAGCATCAATTCTTCTGTGCTCAGCTTTCTTTATAGTCCAACTCTCACATCTATACATGACTACTGGAAAAACCATAGCCTTGACTAGATGGACCTTTGTTGACAAAGTAATGTCTCTGCTTTTTAATATGCTGTCTAGGTTGTCATAACTTTCCTTCCAAGGAGTAACTGTCTTTTAATTTCATGGCTGCAATCACCATCTGCAGTGATTTTGGAGCCCAAAGAACTAAAGTCAGCCACTGTTTCCACCATTTCCCCATCTATTTGCCATGAAGTGATGGGACCAGATGCCATGATCTTCGTTATCTGAATGTTGAGCTTTAAGCCAACTTTTTCACTCTCCTCTTTCACTTTTATCAAGCGGCTCTTTAGTTCTTCTTCATTTTCTGCCAAAAGGGTGGTACAATTGCACTCATCTCATGCACTAGTAAAGTAATGCTCTAAATTCTCCAAGCTAGGCTTCAGCAATACATGAACCGTGAACTTCCAGATGTTCAAGCTTGTTTCAGAAAAGGCAGAGGAACCAGAGATTAAATTGCCAGTATTCACTGGGTCATTGAAAAAGCAAGAGAGTTCCAGAAAGACATCTATTTCTGCTTTATGGACTATGCCAAAGCCTTTGACTGTGTGGATCACAATAAACTGTGGAAAATTCTGAAAGAGATGGGCATACTAGACCACCTGACCTGCCTCTTGAGAAACCTATATGCAGGTCAGGAAGCAAAAGTTAGAACTGGACATGGAACAACAGACTGGTTCCAAATAGGAAAAGGAATACGTCAAGTCTGTATATTGTCACCCTGCTTATTTAACTTATATGCAGAGTACACCATGAGAAATTTTGGGCTGGATGAAGCACAAGCTGGAATCAAAATCAAGCTCAAGATATTTCATCTAAATTTAAGTCATGATGGTAAAGCATCTGCCTGCAATGCGGGTGACCCCAGTTCTATCCCTAGGTGGGGAAGATCCCCTGGAGAAGTAAATGGCAACCCACTGCAGTGCTCTTGCCTGGAAAATCCCATGGACAGAGGAACCTGGTAGGTTACAGTCCATGGGGTGGCAAAGAGTCAGACACAACTGAGTGAGTTCACTTTCGCTATAGGCAAATCGTTGGGTTAAAACTTTACTTTTAAAACTTTCATTAACCCTTACACTGATCCTGTGAGGTAGGTATTATTTTGGCCATTGTACAGATGAGGAAATGGAATCACAATATTTAAATAAGGTACACAGCTCTAAGGGCTTCCCAGGTGACAGTAGTGGTAAAAATCTCACCTGCCAGTGCAGGAAATGTAAGAAACTTGGGTTAGATACCTGGGTGGGAAAGATCCCCTGGAGGAGGGCATGGTAACCCACTCCAGTATCCTTCCCTGGAGAATCCCATGGACAGAGGAGTCTGGCGGGCTATACTCTAGGTGCAAAGAATTGGGCAAGACCAACGTGACATGGCATGCACATAGCTATAAAGTGGAAGAGCCAGTATTCTGACAAAGTCTGTGTCCCCTAGAACCTTCAGAATGTCTGAGACTGTAGTTCATAAAATCCTATCACACCTATGATTTGTATGAGGATCTTATAAAAAATGCAAATTTTCAGGCCCAGATAGTATGAGTCAGAAAGTCTTGGATAACCTTTTTGAAAATACTTCAGCATAGACTCTGAGATATGAACATGTGTGTCTGATTTAGTTTTAATCTAGACCCTTGTTGTGGTTAATTGTCTTAATCAGAACTATATACTCCACTGTGATTAGCTGGCACTTATATATGGCAATTATATTCATCTCCAATGAATACTAGAAATTCTATTATTTGACAAATGAATATCAGAACTGGGTATTTCTTGATGCAATTTTTAGTTTTCATTATATGTGGATTTTTTGGCAGTATTGTAGAGACACTCACTGACCTGTATACATGGGAAAGAAAAATATAGCTGGTCCAGCAGTCTGCATCCTCAGAAATGGCACCCAGAGGTTGACTCCTTGATGGCTTTGAGAGAGTCAATTCCTAGGCAGGTTGAAAAGAAGTCCATGGTCCTTGAGGAGGAAAAAGGGGTCTGGGGCTTCTGGAATTCTTAACGAGGAAAAAAAGGACAAACGTCTGTTTTTTTTTTTTTTTCCCTTTCTCTGCATCCCTTAGTCTTAGTCACACAAAACTTTCTTTAAGCAGAACTGATGATTACACAACAAAACAACTCAGTTTAAACTCTGTACTAAGGATTATGTAACAACAATGTATCCTGCTTGAGGACAGTCTCTCCTTCTTGAAAACCTTACTAATCCTGTTATCTTAAAATGTAAATTGTGGGAGTGGGTCTGGTAAGATCTTTACAACCTTGAGACATTCTTTTGATTTAATAACCAATTAAAAAAGTATATAGCTCCCTTGCTAAGACTAGCAAGGGGGGCACTCTCTGTCCCCATCCTGATGTCTATGTCAGAAGCTTTCTCTGTCCCTTTTTCACTTTAATAAAACTCTGCTACACAAAAGCTCTTGAGTGATCAAACCTGGTCCCTGGTCCTGAAGCTATATCTTCTTCGGAGATCATGAATCCAACATCTTTCACCTTAAGCTATCATCTTGGGGGCTTGTCCGGGGTCTTCAGGACAGGGTAAGAACACTCAGAGATCTAGTCTCTCTGCTTTCTCAGTACACACGTTTTCTTCTTTACTTTGCTAACTGTACAGTGTTCTTGTGTGAATGAATGACATGCCCTGTGCGAAGCAAGTGATGAGCCTGCTCTGAGGTTTTGCAGTACCTCGTAATGACTGAAGGCAGCCCCCAAGAGGGGAGACTTGTTGGGCATTTATACCTACCTGCCAATGCCAGAGACACCCAACATTCCTGTGAGGGAAGCGGCCAGAAATGGGCAAAGCATGTGGACTGAACTTTCCTTTCTCGGTCATCTTTTCCTGATCTCTTTGACCATTTCATAATTGCGTAGGGAATTAGAGCTTCTAACTTAATCTCTCGGATCACAGACTTTCGAGGGACTTGTGATCCATGCCAATACTGTGTACTTTTACTTAGACCCCAAGCCTTGGTAGTCACGGGGAACCCAGACTTACTAGGAACACATTTGGAGCAAGGTGGAACTCTAGCTTCAGCAGTGTCTCTCTTTTGGCTGCTTTTAGGCCAGAGTCCTAAAAGTGGGGTCAGAGTCCCCAAAACGAGTCCTTGCCAAGCTGTACTTCTGAACAGTATGGATGGAAGCACTGCTAGGGAGCACGAGGTTTCTAAGAACATCGGTGGAGAATCCCAGATTGGAAGTACAGTGGGCTTCTTCCTTCGATAGTGGTAACTGTTAGGGAATCAGAGGAGGCTCTCTGGTGGCTTTTGTCTCAACTCCTTAAATATTCCTTTTGTGGAATCTGTGGGAATGAACTGTAAGGACTGGCCTTAGTAGTTGAACCACTCTTTCCTTGCTGGCCAACCCTCCACCACCTCTCTTGCTATATTGGTGTGGTGACACTCAGAAGGGACCTCTTGGTTGTTCTGCATCCCTTTATGACTCACTGCTTCTACTGTGGTCAGGACTGCACTTAGAAATGTGCACAGACACATGTGAGATGGATGCTTCCCCTAGTAGTCCTAGCTTGGGAGGCATTCTGGAAGGCTACTCTGTTGCACCCTGGGCAGCATCAGAGGAGGAGTGAAAATCAAAGTCTTAAAGGTGAGTAACTGGAAATCAATTTGGGATGCCATCAGGTCTACCCCTGGTGCATCTCTACCCTGCCATGGTGGTAGGGAGGGACAAATAAGGTGCCTGCATTGGTAAGAAAAAGACTAAGTCTGACCAGAGAAGGAAGTTTTGGGGGAAACTCTGTCTACAACCCCATTTAGAGCAGGGAGGGAAGTCTCCGGTGGAAAGAAGCCACGGCTATGGATGCCGCTTTTTTCTCTCTTACAGATGGGAGCTAGCAGTTCCAGAACCACTCCTTTACAATATATTTTAAAGAAAACTGGGGCAAGCTTTATCCCCAGAATTTAAAAAAGACATGCCTGATCTTCTTTTGTGATACTGAATGGCCACAGTATTCTTTGGAAGATGGGGAATGCTGGCCAGTTGAAGGGTCTCAATTATAATACTCTTTTATAATTAGACCAGTTCTATAGAAAACAAGAGAAATGGGTAAAAGTGCCATATGTGTTGCACTTTATCTCTCTGCGAGACATGCCAGACTTATGTCCTAAGAGTACAGATTTGGGTGAGAAACCTTCAGCTCCTTCCTGTCCTCTTACTTTGCCCCTGTATCTGGGGCTCTCAACTGAACAGGCCGAGAATCAGGACACCCTTCCAGGAGGGGTTGCCTTAGTTTAGGTAGAATTTCAAACAGTCCCAATTATGGTCGAGACTGTTTAGATCCAAAAAGTACATAGAAGCCTTTATAGGACTAACTTTACTTTATGAGCTTATTTGGAGAGATATAATGTATATCTTGGGATAGACGCTGATGTCTAACTCAGAAACTCGAGTTTTAGGGAAGCTCCTACTTTTGGAGATGAATAGCTTGAACATGAGACAAGGGGAAAGAGGGAACATGAAATGCCCTCCTCCCTACTGGGAGCCAAGCAGTTCCCATAACAGAGGCAGACTGGGGCTATAACATGGCTAAAAGAAGGTGGGATCAGAGTCACTTGTCAGATGTATTCTTAAAAGGCTCAAGTGAGTGCACACTGACTTTAAACTATGCTTAGTTGACTGACAGAACAAGGAGAGAAGGAAACTCCTGGTAAATTTCTAGATAGACTATGGGAGGCTCTTCTCAAGTTTACTGACATTGATTCCAAAAGTTTAGAGAGAGAAATGACCTTAAAAGATAGATTTCTCACTCAGTCACTTCCAGATATCTGCCATAAGATACAAAAACAGGCATTTGGACCAAATCAATCTTTAAAAAACTGCTACAGCTGGCTCAGATGGTATATTATGGTAGAGAATATGAGGAGGAAAACAAGAGCCAGGCAAAAGACTGAAGCCCCAGCATGGCTGTTAGATCCACTCTGAAACAGCCTGAGGAAAGATGCCCAGAGGGACCCAGGTGAAAAGGGAAGGACTGGTTATTACTGTAGAAAGGAGGGGTGTCTCAAGCTGGATCTAAGCTGCCCCTGGCTCCATGTCCAGTCTGCAGAGGACCGCATGAGAGAAGAGACTGCCCTCTGAGGTGTAGGCCCCAGGGGTTGGACTCTCAAGGCAATTGGGACTGAGGGTGCCTGGGAGTCCCCACAGAAGCTCCCATCCTAATTACACTTGAGGAACCCCAGGTATTAATAACTGGAAGCCAATTAGTCAATTTTCTTTTAGACACTGGGGTAAATTTCTCTGTGCTCACTGAAGCCCCTGGTCCACTTTTCTCCCAATCCACTACTGTAATGGAACTGTTGGAGAAGGCAATGGCACCCCACTCCAGTACTCTTGCCTGGAAAATCCCATGGACGGAGGAGCCTGGTAGGCTGCAGTCCATGAGGTCGCTAAGAGCTGGACACAACTGAGCCACTTCACTTTCACTTTTCACTTTCATGCATTGGAGAAGGAAATGGCAACCCACTCCAGTGTTCTTGCCTGGAGAATCCCAGGGACGGGGGAGCCTGGTAGGAGGCTATCTATGGGGTCGCACAGAGTTGGACATGACTGAAGTGACTTAGCAGCAGCAGCAGGATGAACCAAACACTATTATTTGTCATCCTTTAAGCTGCAACTGGGACTCTGTGCTGTTTTCTCATGAGTTTCTTATCATGCTGGAGTCTCCTTCACCCCTTCTGGGGAGGGATAAACTGAGCAAGGTCCAGGCCTCTGTTTTTATGAATATGGAGCTTACTCTTTCTCTCCCATTAATTGAACAAAATCCAAAATCCTAAAGTGTGGGCTCATGGAAAAACTGTGGGTCGAGCACAAAGTGCTGTTCCTGTTGTTATCAAGCTCAAAGATCCTCACCTATTTCCACATCAAAAGCAGTATCCACTAAAGCCTAAGGTTAAGAAAGGGTTAAAACCCATCATTGAAAATTAAAGGAACAGAGGCCATTAATTGCCTGTAATAGTTCATGCAACACTCCTATTTTGGGTGTAAAAAGTCAAAGGATAAATGGAGATTTGTTTTAGATATATGAATAAGTGCCTAATTTTTATACTGTATTGTCTGAAAATCCTGAACAAGCCAAATATTTTTCAGTCATTGATTTGAAGGATGCTTTCTAGCATTAAACCTATACTAAATCATCCTCTACCTATGACTTTAAGACAATTAAGAGGATTCTTGGGCATTACAGGTTATTGCCACATTCGGATTCTGGGTTATGGGGAACTTACCCGGCCTTTATATAAACTTATAACTGAGACTCAGCAGGCCCAACCGGCAAGCTGGTTTGGTACCCAGAGACTCAAAAGGCTTTAAAGCTCTTCAAACAACTTTGAGCTTGCCCACAGGATCAGAGTTTAGTTTGTTTATTACTGGGGAAAAAATTAAAAAAGACTATGGCTACATTGTTTAAGAGTAATTGCTATTGTTATTCTGCTAATGCCTAAAGCTAATAATATTACTAACGGGCAAAATCTTACTGTGCTGACTTCTCATGGTGTAAGTGGGATCTTAAACTCTAAACAGTGCTCCACCTTTAAAGCTGCTGTAACTCAAGGGGCGTTGAAACCTCTAGGAATAGAATATCACTTACACTGTTCCTGGGGACCCCAATCTTCAGGGAAGGTAGAAAAAGCTAATGACATTATTAAGAGACATCTGCATAAATTAATTCAAGAGACTCAGGACAATTGGTTTAAAGTTCTATCCATAGCTTTAATGAGGGCTTGGACTGCCCCTGAAAAGGAAGGAGAGTTCAGTTCAGTCTCTCAATCATGTCCGACTCTTTGTGACCCCATGAACCACAGCACGCCAGGCCTCCTGTCCATCACCAACTCCCGGAATTCACCCAAACTCATGTGCATTGAGTTGGTCATGCCATCTAGCCATCTCATCCTCTGTCGTCCCCTTCTCCTCCTGCCCTCAATCCCTCCCAGCATCAGTCTTTTCCAATGAGTCAACTCTTCACATGAGGTGGCCAAAGTATTGGAGTTTCAGCTTCAGCATCAGTCCTTCCAATGAATACCCAGGACTGATCTCCTTTAGAATGGACTGGTTGGCTCTCCTTGCAGTCCAAGGGACTCTCAAGAGTCTTCTCCAACACCACAGTTCAAAAGCATCAATTCTTCGGTGCTCAGCTTTCTTCACAGTCCAACTCTCACATCCATACATAACCACTGGAAAAACCATAGCCTTGACTAGATGGACCTTTGTTGGCAAAGTAATGTCTCTGCTTTTGAATATGCTATCTAGGTTGGTCATAACTTTCCTTTCAAGGAGTAAGTGTCTTTTAATTTCATGGCTGCAGCCACTATCTGCAGTGATTTTGGAGCCCCCCCAAATAAAGTCTGACACTGTTTCCCCTGTTTCCCCATCTATTTCCAACGAAGTGATGGGACCCGATGCCATGATCTTTGTTTTCTGAATGTTGAGCTTTAAGCCAACTTTTTCACTCTCCTCTTTCACTTTCATCAAGAGGCTTTTTAGTTCCTCTTTGCTTTCTGCCATAAGGGTGGTGTCATCTGCATATCTGAGGTTACTGATATTTTTCCCGGCAATCTTGACTCCAGCTTGTGCTTCATCCAGCCCAGCGTTTCTCATGATGTACTCTGCATATAAGTTTAATAAGTAGGGTGACAATATACAGCCTTGAAGTACTCCTTTTCCAATTTGGAACCAGTCTGTTGTTCCATGTCCAGTTCTAACTGTTGCTTCCTGACCTGCTTGTAGGTTTCTCAAGAAGCAGGTCAAGTGTTCTGGTATTCCCAACTCTTTTAGAATTTTCCACAGTTTGTTGTGATCCACACAGTCAAAGGCTTTGGCATAGTCAATAAAGCAGAAATAGATGTTTTTCTGGAACTCTCTTGCTTTTTCCATGATCAAGAGGATGTTGGCAATTTCATCTCTGGTTCCTCTGCTTTTTCTAAAACCAGCTTGAACATCTGGAAGTTCATGGTTCACGTATTGCTGAAGCCTGGCTGGAGAATTTTGAGCATTAGTTTACTAGCATGTGAGATGAGTGCAATTGTGCAGTAGTTTGATCATTCTTTGACATTGCCTTTCTTTGGGATTGGAATGATAACTGACCTTTTCCAGTCCTGTGGCCACTGCTGAGTTTTCCAAATTTGCTGGCATATTGAGTGCAGCACTTTCACAGCATTATCTTTCCGGATTTGAAATAGCTCAACTGGAATCCCATCACCTCTACTAGCTTTGTTCGTAGTGATGCTTTCTAAGGCCCACTTGACTTCACTTTCCAGGATGTCTGGCTCTAGGTGAGTGATCACACCATCGTGATTATCTGGGTTATGAAGATCTTTTTTTTATAGTTCTTCTCTGTATTCTTGCCGCCTCTTCTTAATATCTTCTGCTTCTGTTAGGTCCGTACCATCTCTACCCTTTATCAAGTTTATCTTTGCATGAAATGTTCCCTTGGTATCTCTAATTTTCTTGAAGATATCTCTAGTCTTTCCCATTCTGTTGTTTGCCTCTATTTCTTTGCATTGATCGCTGAGGACGGCTTTCTTATCTCTCCTTGTTATTCTTTGGAACTCTGCATTCAGATGCTTATATCTTTCTTCTTCTCCTTTGCTTTTCACTTCTGTTCTTTTCACAGCTATTTGTAAGGCCTCCCCAGGCAGCCATTTTGCTTTTTTGCATTTCTTTTCCATGGGGATGATCTTGATCCCTGTCTCCTGTACAATGTCACAAACCTCCATCCACTGTTCATCAGGCACTCTGTCTATTGATCTAGTCCCTTAAATCTATTTCTCACTTCCACTGTATAATCATAAGGGATTTGATTTAGGTCATACCTGAATGGTCTAGTGGTTTTCCCTACTTTCTTCAATTTAAGTCTGAATTTGGCAATAAGGAGTTCATGATCTGAGCCACAGTCAGCTCCTGGTCTTGTTTTTGCTGACTGTATAGAGCTTCTCCATCTTTGGCTGCAAAGAATATAATCAGTCTGATTTCAGTGTTGACCATCTGGTGATGTCCATGTGTAGAGTCTTCTCTTGTGTTCTTGGAAGAGGGTGTTTGCTATGACCAGTGCATTTTCTTGGCAAAACTCTATTAGCCTTTGCCCTGCTTCTTTCCGTATTCCAAGGCCAAATTTGCCTGTTACTCCAGGGGTTTCTTGACTTCTTACTTTCGCATTCCAGTCCCCTATAATGAAAAGGACATCTTTTTCGGGTATTAGTTCTAAAAGGTCTTGTAGGTCTTCATAAAACCGTTCAACGTCAGCTTCCTCAGCGTTACTGGTGGGGCATAGGTTGGATCACCGTGATATTGAATGGTTTGCCTTGGAAATGAACAGAGATCATTCTGTCGTTTTTGAGATTGCATCCAAGTACTGCATTTCGGACTCTTTTGTTGACCATGATGGCTACTCCATTTCTTCTAAGGGATTCCTGCCCACAGTAGTAGATATAGTGGTCATCTGAGTTAAATTCACCCATTCCAGTCCATTTTAGTTCACTGATTCCTAGAATGTCGACGTTCACTCTTGCCATCTCCTGTTTGACCACTTCCAATTTGCCTTGATTCATGGACCTAACATTCCAGGTTCCTTTGCAATATTGCTCTTTATAGCATCGGACCTTGCTTCTATCACCAGTCACATCCACAACTGGGTATTGCTTTTGCTTTGGCTCCATCCCTTCATTCTTTCTGGAATTATTTCTCTATTGATCTCCTGTAGCATATTGGGCACCTACTGACCTGGGGAGTTCCTCTTTCAGTGTCCTATCATTTTGCCTTTTCATACAGTTCATGGGGTTCTCACAGGCCAGAATACTGGAGTCAGTAGCCTTTCCCTTCTCCAGGGGATCTTCCCAAACCAGGGATTGAACTCAGGTCTCCCACATTGCAGGTAGATTCTTTACCAGCTGAGCCACGAGGGAAGCCTGAAAAAGGAAGGACAGTCTCCCTTTGAATGTATCTATGGAAGACCCTTCTTACACACAGACATTGTTTAAGACCCTGAAGCCTTAGAATTAACTATGTGACTCAGCTTCAGCCTTTCGACATACATTATGGAAACTCTGGGAGGTGACTCCTGACCTAGACTCTGAGTCAAATAAACCACTGTTTGAGCCAGGCACCAAAGTCCTGAGAAAGACATTGAGATCTGGAGGGCAATCTCTCAGCCTGTTTCAAGAACTAATTTGGAGACTTCTTGTTCTCCTGACTCTGACTAGGTAGTTGGGTGAATCTTGCTTTCTTTATCTCCAATGAACTGTCCACAGAAATTTCTATTGAGTTCTCAAGGGAATTGAAACCTGGAACTCCATTGGCTTTTGCCAAACTGGTGGTGTGATTGTTGCTTGTTTGCTGGGGAATGCTGCTGTGTGTGTGCCAGGATTCAGTTTGACACTTGCTTTCAGGAGTAATCCATAACTTTCACCCAGAACTAACTTGGTGTTTACCAAAGACCCTGTGAAAATTGTGCATAACCACAATTGTCTTAATCAGAAATTGGTCAGAATCTGAATTATTAGAAGCTAGTTAGGTGATTCTGATTTGAGAAGTGCTGAATTATATTTCTTTCCCTGTTTAAATGGAGGACCAATTGCCATTTAGTAGTGGGATGTGAGAGTGTTTCAAACATTGGATAAGGGTCAGAGTTCTTTCTTTTTTAAAAATGTCCTTTATAATCTTGAGATTTAATCAACTGAAAAAGAGATTTAATAAAAAGTATTTGCTTTGGTTGGTAAAAAGAAAAAAAGTTTTGTGATCCTCGTCTCCTTAAAGCCCCATAACCAGATAAAGTTTTCTAAGTGTTTCAGACAGAACCACTGCAAAGAGGCCCCCTTCTATGATCCAGTGAACTTTACGGAGTCCCTGTAATTTCACAAGTAGACACAATTAAGTGAGTCATTTGCTTTTTTTCTTTTGAAAAATGTCTTTTCTATCTTTAAATGATGTCAGGAAGCTAGATATATCTGGTGGAAAATAATGTTTCATTAAAATGCTGTGCTTATGATACTATTATTATTGTTTGTGCTTGAAATTATGTTAAGTATGACATTTTAAGACTAGCCTAGGGGAAAAAAAAACATGGCCTATCGGTTTTTTTTTGCAAATTTCTCATGATGAAAAAGCATTGGAATGCTTTTTGGAATAAGTCTTATAGGAACAGATAACATCAATTCTTGAAATAGTTAAGCCTATTCCTGCATACCCAGACAATAAATGCAATGAAAATAATATGCCTTACAAGTAACGGGAACTGTATTAGTGTTTGTGGGCAAATTTTTTCATATAGAGAAAGTGAAGAAAATATTAAAGGTGGCAAAAGTTGAGCCAACAAATAGCAATGATATTACAAAACTAGTGTGTGAAGCTTCTGAATATTAAAGAATACAGAGGCTTCTGAGTCTTGAGAGATTAATAACTAGGAGAAGTAGAAGACAAAGTCATTTCAGTGTAGAAGACAGAATTATTAGGGAAGACACCCCTTCAACCTTCAATGGAAAAATGCCAGTAGCTGAAATCCAAGGAGGCCATTTTCTGCCTGAGAATTTGTATTGAAGAGAGAAAGGGAATCATTAAGCCAGCAGTGTTGGGGGTGGTTTCAAAATTTAAAGTGATGCCCTTTATTTTCACAAGCTCAAATAGGTTCCATCAAATTCATCAAGCCCATTTGCATCTCAGCATTGTTCAGTAGCAAATGAGATCATGTTTATCAGAGATTGTGCAAAATTTTATTATGGCTACTCAGCCATCAAATGAGGATAAATTATATTGCACATAGTTTTACTAGGTGTAATGATAGGATATTTGAGTTATTTGAATATCAAAATACACCATGGAATCTAGTTTCATGATAATCGATGAATCTGAACACTCCCCGGACTTCTCAAATCTTACCTACAGATGTTAGTAACTACATACTGTTTTGTTACTTTCTTCCTTCTGGTTTTCTTTAACAATACTTACTGCTCTTTGAAGAAATGTACATAGAAAACGATATAGTTTTTTTTTTTTTTCAGGGAAGAATAAAGGCTGCTGATTTGATGTAATAGATTACCCAGATTGTTGATGTTTTGACACTGATTATATGTTTGATGCCAAATAAACTACTCAATTTAGTTTATTGGATGATTAAAAGCAGGCTGGTTATTTGGTGATATGAAAAGCAGACAAAAATTTTACTAAAATTTTCATTTCTTAATCAGTTGCTTGGGTTTTTCCCCTTCTAAAACTGTAAGTTGTATTAAAGAACTTCCTGTTTTGTATGTTGTGGTTTCCCCAGAAAGCAGAACATTATGAACAAGAATAGTTTAACAATGAAAAAAGGCTGGAAAATGAGGGGGTGATGTAGGTGTACTATATCAAGATGGCAGAAATGCTGGCTCACTTTCTTTATTTAGAGCTAACAAAAGATACTGTTCAATCACACTATCCTGTAGAATATTTCTTTAACCCATCATGACTTTAATGCTGAGATACTGTTATCTTTAAAGTTTTCATCTTCCAAATTGTTTCTCTGTTCATCTCATAGCATGTTATGTTTAATAGATGCTAGGTTTGTGTGTTTTTTTCTTTTTTCTTTTTGTAAATGGTATTTATGGAGACTATTTTTGTAAACCCCCTGACTCTGCTGTGGTAGCCTGATTCTTCAGATGGCTCCTGCTGTTTCAAAGGCTGTTATACACCAGGAGCCAGTCTGAAATCACTTGGCTGTTGAAATCACAGGGACCTCAGAGATGGTCTTGTCCAACCCCATTTCACAGATGGTGAAACAGAATGAAAGAGGTTGGATGACTTGGCTTGTGCTTGTTGTTGGCAAACTTGAGCTAGAGCCTGGTTCTGTTAGTTTCAATCCAATGATTTTTTTTCCCCTCTCTTAAATTAAGCTTTTATTTTGATATTGTTGTATATTTGCATGCAGTTGTAAGAAACAGTAGCGATCCCTTATATCCTTCACCCAGTTCCCCCCCAATGGTAAAATCTTGCAAAGCTATAGTATTGGTACAATAGTACAATAATAATGCTATAATAGTACTACAATAGTACTGTCTACAACTGTAGACCTTGATGAAGTCAAGAAACAGAATTGTTCTGTCCCCACAAGGATCCCCCATGTTGCTATTTTACAGCTACACCTACTTTATTTCCACCCCTCTCCAACTCACTGTCTAACTGCTGGCATCCATTCTTCTCCATTTCTCTAATTTTTTCATTTTAATAATTTTATATAATTGGAACCACAAGGTATATAACATTTTGAGACTCACCTTTTTCCACTCAGCATAATGCTCTGGGTATTTATCTGAATTGCTGTGTGTATCAGTTTGTTTTATTGCTGAGGAGTAGGGACGTACCACACCAAGGCTTTTTCTTCTGGATGATTTCTCTTCCAATTTTGGGAAATCTCAGCCATTTGCACTTTGAAGGTTAAGAAACACGTTTTACAGAAATAGTTCAGTTTTGATAATCTTCCTTTTGTGTTTGGAGGGACTAAGGAAAAGTAATTGTGAAGACATCAGAGATCCATAAGTTAGTATAAAGAATGTTTTGGTGGTGCCCCAGCTTCCTTGTTTTGTGGTGAGTTGTTGGGGGGGACTTTGGGGAGGGCCTTCAAACTTCAGAAAGTGCTTCCTACAAGTATGATGAGAAGAGACCATGTCCGTGGTCTCATCCGCATGTCACAGAGGGGGTTTTCGGGCACCAGTCATCATTACTGCAAGTGGAGTGTGGCCAGAAGACATGATTTAGCACCTGTCCACTTTCCAATGTGCTGTGCATTTTAATGACCTGAAATTTGAGATTTGGCTCCTGTCTTAAACTCTAAAGATAGGTTCATTAGAAAGGCAAGATGCTCATAGGTGAAGAATGTGTTTTATTTCTCTTTAGATTTTTTTTGATGTGAACGATTTTTAAAGTCTTTAATGAATCTGTTACAATACCACTTCGGCTTTTTGTATTTTGGTTTTTTGGCCACAAGGCATATGGGATCTTATCTCCTCAACCGGGGATCAAACCCACATACACCCTGCGCTGGAAAGCAAAGTCTCAACCACTGAACCACTAGGTAAGTCCCATGTTTTAATTCTTGAATTAAATTTTAGTTCAATTCACAGTGAGCTGCATGGCATTTATCTCATGGACATTTGGAGGTATACTCAGTGGTCAGAAAAACTTCTAGAATTTCAGAACTGTCAACCAGGAGATGGGAAATCACAAAGCCATACCTCAACCCTTCTCTCCACAGTGTTTTTATGTGTTCTAACCATCTGTAGGTGACTTGAAGAGATAGTCATGGAGGAGGAAGAGTGGTTTACAGAATACTAGGATTAAAGTATGGGGTTGGGGAAACAGTTTTTTGAAGGACTATTAGACAAAAAACCAAAGACTTTGGGAACATAAAACAAGTAAGGGGGGGGCTATGATACAGCTTGCAAAAATCTGATAGACACCTATGAATCATTCATATTGATGTATGGCAGAAACCAAAACAACACTGTAAAGCAGTTATCCTCCAATTAAAAATAAATAAATTTTAAAAGTTTGATAGGTAATTTTTAATAAAATGTTTATTAGTGTAAAGTGAAGTATGCGTGTGTTATGAACTCTAGAAAGACTGGGGCAAAAGGGTGGGGTGGAGGGAGCATGGGAGAGGGCCACGTGTAGGTCATGAGAGACTCCCATGGCCAAGCAGGATAGATCTGAGGCACTAGAAGGGACTAGAAAGAACTAGAAGGAAAATACTGATTCATTTGGACTTTTATTTTCACATCAGCAGTTTTAATTTGAGGTTGCCTGTCTGAGACTCAGTAATTTAATGTCTTTTTAATGCCAGTAGATTTTCCTGCCAGTGCTGTGGAATCCGTTGTGAAGCTGAAGGGGTAATCAGGCTGGTATTAAAAAATGAACAGTTTGGAGAATCATCTCTGTAACTTCTGAGGTCAGAAACAGTTTATCATGATTCAGAAAGCCATGTTGCTGGTATCCCCACTTGTTCTGATTTCAGCTGGCTGTCACTGTGGTATGGGCTGGCTTTGAATTTTACTCGTAAACACTTAAATATGATTTTTATATAACTTGTTCCTCTCTCTAGGATCTCTCACTCCCAGAAGGCTGTGCTCATCGAAGTTAATGCCAGTCTTCCTGGAGTACACAGTCACAACCCAAGAAGTCATCAAAACATCTGGGCTGCTGGTTGGTTGAGGTAGCTGGGTACGATGTTTCATGTGACATTATTACAAATTCCCTGGCACTTTCCATGTTGAATGCTAAGTATGAAGAGTTCATTCAAGTGCCCTCTGGGAATCTGGCTGAAATCACTCTATTCTCAACCTCCCACAAGTCCAAATGGGCTACTTCTGGGTCCGTTAGCTGGCTACTGTGGAATTGCTGCTGATTATTTACACAGCGGGGCTTCCCTGCTGGCTCAGCAGGTAAAGAATCCTCCTGCAATGCAGGAGATACAGAAGGTATAGTTCAGTCCCTAGGTCAGGAAGACTCCTTGAGGTAGGAAATGGCAACCCACTCCAGCATTCTTGTCTGAACAATCCCGTGGACAGAGGAGTCTGGTGGGTTACAGTCCATGGGATCACAGAGTCTGACATGACTAAGCACTATTATCTCTCTATTTACACAGTTCCTGTCTCCAGGCTTCAGATTTAATGGTGAAGCTTGTTGGTTTTGTAAAGCATCCTAGAGAAATTGGTGTTCTCCAGAGGTGATTCCCAGGGTCAGAGAGGGTAGGTAAATTCTCCAGGTAATGGAGATGATGCAGAAGAGAATGGAGGGAAATGAATAGCTTCTTTGGGGCTGTGTTTAGCACCAGCTCCTGGCATTTCAGATGTAGAAAGGAATTGGTGTTAGTTTCCCAAAGAAGGAATTTGCATTTGCTCAGTAGGTAGGATGGGAACTCATGGCTAAAGGAATTTTGAATTGATAGATGCTATGTACCTGAAAAACCAGTCCCTTTCCCACCTCTTCTGGCGCTGGTTTTTCACTTTTCCTTGCTCTCAGTGTCTTTTCAAAGGGAAAAGGGGCATAAAAGAAGCAGTATAGAAATTAAGAGCATAAAATGTAATAAAGCAGACTCTTTGGGTTTTAAACCAAGCTTTACTATTTACATTGTGCACATGACCTAACCACTCAATGCCCTAGTTTTCCCACATCTGTAAAGTAGGAATAATAATACCCAATTCATGAATTTTTATAAAGATTAAATAAGTTTATAAATATATGCCATTGACTATTATTGTATAATAACTCCAGATTTATTGTGTTAAAACAAGAACAGTTGTTTTACTTTGTTGCTCATGGTTCTAGCAGTTGATTGGGTTCAGCTTCATCATTCCTGCTGAGGGGCTGTTTTGCAGTTGCAATCAGATAGTGTCTAGGGCTGGAGTCATTTTGACCTCAGCTAGGGCTGTCAGTTGGAACACTTCCATTTGGACTCCCCTTGTGGCTTGGGCTCCCTTACAGCATGGAGGCTGGGTTCCAAGAGCATATGTTCCAATAGACATACATGGAAGGTATATCACTCTCAATGAACTAGCCTCAGAACTCACATGGTGTCTCTTCTCCCATATACCTTTGAATGAAGTAGCCATAAAGGTCCATTCTGGTTCAATGGGAAAGGTCACAGATCTTACCACTGAATAGGATGAGTGTCAATATCACTCTGTAAGGAGAGTATACGAGTTGGGGTAGATTGTGGTATATCCCTTGAACAACCAATATGCCATAGAATGTAGACCACATAGAACAGTATCTGGCTCAGGTGAATGCTCAGGAAGTATTAGTTACATATGTATTGGATTTCAAGCCTGCTGATCCTCAAATGGAATACCTACCATAGCTTATCTCAGCCTCATATCTGAGGAAGGTCTAGGAGACAGTTACTTTTGTTGCTGTTGTTGTTTCTGATGCTAAGTCATGTCTGACTCTTTTGTGACCCCATGGACTGTAGCCCACCAGGCTCCTCTGTCCTTGGGATTTCCTAGGCAAGAATATTGGAATGGGTTGCCATTTCCTTCTCCAGGGGATATTCCCAACTCAGGGATCAAATCTGTGTCTCCTTCATTGGCAAGTGGATTTTTTTTTTTAAACCATCACAAAGAAAGCTGAGCGTCGAAGAATTAATGCATTTGAACTGTGGTGTTGGAGAAGACTCTTGAGAGTCCCTTGGACTGCAAGGAGATTCAACCAGTCCATTCTGAAGGAGATCAACCCTGGGATTTCTTCGCAAGGAATGATGCTAAAGCTGAAACTCCAGTACTTTGACCACCTCATGTGAAGAGTTGACTCATTGGAAAAGACTCTGATGCTGGGAGGGATTGGGGGCAAGAGGAAAAGGGGACGACAGAGGATGAGATGGCTGGATGCCATCACGGACTTGATGGACGTGAGTCTGAGTGAACTCTGGGAGTTGGTGATGGACAGGGAGGCCTGGCGTGCTGCGATTCATGGGGTCGCAAAGAGTCGGACATGACTGAGTGACTGAACTGAACTGATAGGTCATCAGGGAAGTCACAGTTACTCTTAACCCTGTGGTTTTAATAATGCTGAGATATACCTGTGTCTATGGCTCTGTGAGAGGGAACTCTTGGGTCTGAGGCTACTGTATCCTTTGGCAGTGAACCTAGAGGTGAAGGAGAAGGAATAAGTTCAAGTCACCCCAGAAAATGTCCCTGGGTCATTTGGTCATAGCATGATGATGGTGATGCTATGGATGGTGATGTCCATTTCACCACAGCACAGGTCACCCATCACTCTCCAAGAGACCCATCATAATTAATCTCCAGAAGGAGCTGACCACAGTCCCCCACTCATGTCCACTGAAGCTTATAAGCTTAGGATAAAGTTGAGTAAAATTTTCTTTGGCATTGTGCAGCATCCCTCTGAGTTTGAATGGCTCCCGAAGCCAATCCCCTTGTGGATGTCCTAGGAATCGTTTGTTTGTCTTTGGGATGACCCTCATCTGAACCTTAATCTCAGAGGTGAATCGATTAGATCACTTAGTCGTGGGAGCCCCAGTCCAAAGCCAGAGCTTTAGTGCTTCTGTTGCAAGCAAATGAAACTGAGGAAACAGCTTCTTATGGGCCATCTGCTTCTTTATGGAACAAGTAGCACCAACAACAAGCCTTGCCTCCCCGGAAAGCGTTGACAGATGGAAACAGCTTTCCCCACATGTGTGTGGAGCCTCCACAACTTCTTTATCTTTTCCTAATATAATACTTGCCAATTTAAAACAAAAAATTAAACAGTAGCCTTGTTCCTCTTTGCAGAGTAAGGAATCTATATGGCTGAACCAGAAAGCAAGACAAGTAGAAACTTTCATCCTTGTGTCCTTGTGTGCCTATTTAGTCGGGTCTGACTCTTTGCGACCCCATGGACTGTAGCCCACCAGGCTCCTCTGTCCATGGCATTTTCCAGGCAAGAGTACTGGAGTGGGGTGCCATTTCCTTCTCCAGGGGATCTTCCCGACCCAGGATTTGAAAATGTGCCCGCTTCATCTCCTGCATTGGCAGGCGGATTCTTTACCAACTGCACCATCTGAGAAGCAAAAACTTTAGAGCTGCCCTAAAAATATTCAAATGTGAAAATCAGCATTGTCTCTGTAAATAGCATTCAGCTGTGTGTAAATTTACCTAAGGTTTCTGTTACTTATGTATAACTCTTCTAAGACCCTCATGGGGATTTGGGGACTAGAGTAAGTACCTGGTAAATTTGCTAGTAACTCAGTAGTTCATTGTTAAGTCCTTATGGATGGATTGTATTGGCCTAATATTAATATGGGGGAGAGAGTAAAAGTAAACAGCCCAGACCTCCAAAGGAGAGTCTTCCATTGGCTTGTTCCATCTACTGATCACCTCAAAAGTCATCCTGTGAAGAACGGCCTTTCTGTGGACCAACTGAAGGAGAAATGAAAGTGTCAGAGAAGGTCATGGGCTGCTGAATGATTCTGATTAACTCATGGTCATAGAGCAGAGGCCAATCAAGGAGGAAGGTGATGTAAGGAATAGGAATTAAAAAATAATAAGACAGCATATTGTATGTGATGTATTGCCATCTAAAGACTGATAATATCTGATTATTGTTCTGTGCTAAAATTTCAGACTGAAATTCTTATTCCACACCAAGATGAAAATTAATATGTACTATTTTTACAGCATCTGCATCTTGGCTTGATTTCACCCAAAAGCAACATTGAGATAAGGACTTGGGTGCAAGTAGTTTATTTGAGAGGCAGTAAGCACATGTGAGGAAGTCAGAAAAAATCAATAAAAGTGTGTTAATGAGCTGTGGGCATCTAAGTCTCAGCCCTCCTGGGAACTCTTTAGGGAACCATGTATAGCACATCTCAGAACAGCCCCACATAGAGATAGGAGTCTGGGACATTTAATGTACCTGTTGGTTAAGGTTTGTCCCTGAGAATATTCAATTTACACCTTTCTTTCTTCCTTCCTCTTTTCTTTTCTTTCTTTCTTTCCATTGATGCATCCATCTATATACTTTAGACGTATATTAATTGACTAGACTCTAGTGATAATATAAAAACCATGCCCAGTTAAACTTTGATTGAATATATCTACATTGATGAATGAATAAACATCAATGGAACTAACTATTCAAAAAAGCACAGGTGACCTTTCCACACTTTATTTTATGAAACAGTATTATCTCAACTGTCTGAAAGAAGGGGAGAAGATGTTTCACCCCTCTACTAATACCATCTGGTCTCCAGACAAAATCTCCAGAGTTCATTCAAAAGGATAAGCAGCCATTTATTCCCGTTCCATGGATTTTACTTTTGAAAGAGCCAATGTATTATACTTTCCAAAACACACTACTGGATCCGTTCAGAACCTGAAACTTTTAGAAAAGAACAAAGCACGATGCATTAAGGGACTGAGAGTATTGAGTCTTGAGAGATTTGGTCCCCTTGAATAAGACTAGGGAATTAGGCAGAGAGACCAGAAGCTTTATATCCTGGATATTGTCATTTTCAGTGTAATCAAGTAATTTGAAGTATCAAAGAATCTAGCAATAGGATTAGAGGGTCATTTTAAAAGCTGAGTGCTGAAGAATTGATGCTTTTGAACTGTGGTGTTGGAGAAGACTCTTGAGAGTCCCTTGGACTGCAAGGAGATCCAACCAGTCCATTCTGAAGGAGATCAACCCTGGGATTTCTTTGGAAGGAATGATGCTAAAGCTGAAACTCCAGTACTCTGGCCACCTCATGGGAAGAGTTGACTCATTGGAAAAGACTCTGATGCTGGGAGGGATTGGAGGTAGGAGGAGAAGGGGACGACTGAGGATGAGATGGTGGGATAGCATCACTGACTCGATGGACTGAGCGACTGAACTGAACTGAATAAAGCTGCATATGATGAAGACCTGTGCAACACAAGAAATGAGAAAGAGGGATTTTCTTATCATGTGGCTTTCCAAATGTTGATCTAAAAACCAGCACTCAGGAAGATAGGTATTCTGGCAAACATGGAGGACTCTTTCCTCACTGGATGATGACTATAAAAAGAGAAAAAACAGAAACAATAATATAGAATCTATGGAAAGGTGAGGGAAGGGAAATATCCTGAATTCTCAAAGAAAGTATATAATTTCAAGAATGTAGATGGGAGGTCCAAGAAGGAGGGGACACACATATACCTATGGCTGATTGATGTTGATATATGACAGAAACCAACACAATATTATAAAGCAATTATCCTTTAGTTAAAAATAAGTAAATTAAAACAAAAGAATGGAAGCAGCATGTACCTAAGGATATGTAAAGATATTTATGGGTAAGGAACCAGAAGAAGTTTTAAATAAATTGGAGATTCTCAATATCATTCAAGAAGACTCACACTCTAGGAAGTAGAAATAAAAATTATCACAAGGAGAGGAAAGATCAAGATAGGAAGAAAATGCATGTATAGAAAAATAACAAACTCCTTTTTACAAAGGGAAAATATGAAATCAGAAATACATGTCTTCTTGTTAAGAGAGAGTTTACTTTCAGTTCAGTTCAGTTGCTCAGTCGTGTCTGACTCTTTGCGACCCCATGAATCTCAGCACGCCAGGCCTCCCTGCCCATCACCATCTCCAGGAGTTCACTCAGACCCACGTCCATCGAGTCCATGATGCCATCCAGCCATCTCATCCCCTGTCGTCCCCTTCTCCTCTTGCCCCCAATCCCTCCCAGCATCAGGGTCTTTTCCAATGAGTCAACTCTTCCCATGAGGTGGCCGGAGTACTGGAGCTTCAGCTTTAGCATCATTCCTTCCAAAGAAATCCCAGGGTTGATCTCCTTCAGAATGGACTGGTTGAATCTCGTTGCAGTCCAAGGGACTCTCAAGAGTCTTCTCCAACACCACAATTCAAAAGCAGAGACATTACTTTGCCGACTAATGTCCGTCTAGTCAAGGCGATGGTTTTTCCTGTGGTCATGTATGGATGTGAGAGTTGGACTGTGAAGAAGGCTGAGCGCCGAAGAATTGATGCTTTTGAACTGTGGTGTTGGAGAAGACTTTTGAGAGTCTCTTGGACTGCAAGGAGATTCAACCAGTCCATTCTGAAGGAGATCAATCCTGGGATTTCCTTGGAAGGAATGATGCTAAAGCTGAAGCTCCAGTACTCCGGCCACCTCATGGGAAGAGCTGACTCATTGGAAAAGACCCTGATGCTGGGAGGGATTGGGGGCAGGAGGAGAAGGGGATGACCAAGGATGAGATGGCTGGATGGCATCATGGACTCGATGGACGTGGGTCTGAGTGAACTCCTGGAGATGGTGATGGACAGGGAGGCCTGGCGTGCTGCGATTCATGGGGTTGCAAAGTGTCGGACACGACTGAGCGACTGAACTGAACTGAACTGACATATATACATTGGTTTAGTTGCTAAGTTGTGTCTGACTCTTTGAGACTCCATGGACTGTAAACCAGGCTCCTCTGTCCAAGGGGTTTCCCAGGCAAGAAAACTGAAGTACGTTGCCATTTCCGCCTCCAGGGGTCTTCCCGATCCAGGGATCGAGCCCTGTCTCTTGCGTTTCCTGCTTGGCAGGCAGACTCTTTAACCACTGAACCACCTGGAAAGCCTTACCTTGTGTAAGATTGCTAGTGGGAAACTGCTGTGTAGCACAGGGATGCTCTGTGATGACCTAGCGGGGTAGGATGGGGTGAGGAGTGTGGAACAGAGGCTCGAGGGAGAGGATATGTGTATACATACAGCTGATTCACTTTGTTGTACAGCAGACTTGAACATAACATTGTAAAGCAATTGTACTCCAAAAATAACGTAATAAAAAAAACCCCAGAAAACAAAGATAGACATTTTGGCTGGTTCCATGTCTTGGGTGTTGTAACAGTGCTGCGGGGTGGTATATATATATGTGTGTATTATATATATACACACACATATATATAATTCTATCATATATATATGTGGATGGAATATACATATATATATATATGGATGGAATGTTACTCAACCATAAAAAAATGAAATAATGCCATTTGCAGTAACATGGATGAATCTAGAGATTATCATACTAAGTGAAGTAAGTCTGACAAAGACAAGTATATGATATTATTATATTTGGAATCTTGAAAAAAAAAGGTAGAAATAAACTTAGTTGCAAAACAAAGATACAAATAAACTTAGTTGCAAAATGAGAGAGACTCACAGACATAGAAAACAAACTCAGATTACTGAAGGGGAAGGGTGCTGTACATCTAACAGGATGGCTGTTTTCGTTGCTCAGCTGCTGATTCGTGTCCTACTCTGTGACCCCGTCTCAGAGTCTCTGTCCTTCACTCTTTCCCAGAGTTTGCTCAGATTCATGTCCACTGAGTTGGGATGCTATCTAACCTTCTCTGCCTCTGCCGCCCCCTTCTTCTTCTGCCTTCAATATTTTCCAGTGAGTCAGGTCTTTGCATCAGGTGACCAATGTATTGGAGCTTTAGCTTCAGCCTCAGTCTTTCCAGTGAATATTCAGGGTTGATATCCTTTAGGATTGACTGGCTTGATTTTGCTGTCCAAGGGACTCTCAAGAGTCTTCTCCAGCACCACAGCTCGTACACCTAACATGATCCTGCAAATCAACTATAATTTGAAACAAAAATAAAACAGCCATTTAAAAATAAAACAAAGGTAGTAAATACTCAAAACATGACTCCATAAGTATTTTACTACATGTTACTATTATCCATGCTCTCAAGATTATGTTTATTGTAACTCTATAGAGGAAATACTATGTAATAATATGCTGTCACTCATCTCTTCCTTACTCTGGGCTCAGTGATGTCACAGTGGTAATTCGAAATCAGTTATGGTCATTAATACCAGCAAAATCAATAAATGCTACAAATAACTAGTGCTCTGTGCCAGATGAAAGAGTTCTTAATGTTGTTTATTTATTTCACTTAAGTTGGAAAGAAAGTCCATTTTCACTTAAGTTTGAAAGACTGTCCCTTCATCTAGTTATGTTACAGTGGAAAAGAAATAAAAAAGAGGTTCTTCTCTCAAGAACTTGCTTTCTTTTGTTTATTGTCTAGACTGCAGAAAGTAGATGGAGAAGGCATTAATAATGGAGATTAAACTTGAAAATGTACTGTGTCTCTAGTCATTATATTGTAAAACAGCACAAAAGAAATTGAAGAAACATTCTTCCAGTATTCAAAAATTATATAATGAATGAGAAAAGAATTAGTTCAAGTTCGACATAAGTTTTTATGGTTTCACTTTCTTCTTACTTATTAACATAAAAGAAACTATCAACCAAAATTCATGTTGATGGCAGTTTAGTCACTAAGTTGTGTCTGACTCTTTGTGACACCACGGACTATAAGCCAGGCTTCTCTGTCCATGGGATTTCCCAGGCAAGAATACTGGGGCTGTGTTGCATCCATGTTGGAACTACACTATTTCTTGATTGCAATCATAGGAGATCTATATAACAAGTGTTCAGTAAATGTTAAAAAAGTCATTCAGTAAGAACCAATTAGTTATATGGCCTTATAAATTTTATTAATATTTATTACTTATAATCCCCAAGAAAAAGAAATGCAAAAAGGCAAAATGGTTGTCTGAGGAGGCCTTACGAATAGCTGTGAAAAGAAGAGAAGCAAAAGGCAAAGGAGAAAAGGAAAGATATACCCATTTGAATGCAGAGTTCCAAAGAATAGCAAGGAGAGATAAGAAAGCCTTCCTTAGTGATCAGTACAAAGAAATAGAAAAACAAAACAAAACAAAACATTAGAATGGGAAAGACTAGAGATCTCAAGAAAATTAGAGATACCAAGGGAATAATGCAAATATGGGCTCAATAAAGGACAGAGATGGTATGGACCTAACAGAAGCAGAAGATATTAAGAAGAGATGGCAAGAATACACAGAAGAACTGTACAAAAAGATCTTCATGATCCAGATAATCATGATGGTGTGATCACTCATCAAGAGCCAGACATCCTGGAATGTGAAGTCAAGTGGGCCTTAGGAAGCATCACTATGAACAAAGCTAGTGGAGGTTGAATTCCAGTTGAGCTATTTCAAACCCAGAAAGATGGTGCTGTGGAAGTGCTGTACTCAATATGCCAGCAAATTTGGAAAACTCAGCAGTGACCACAGGACTGGAAAAGGTCAGTTTTCATTCCAATCCCAAAGAAAGGCAATGCCAAAGAATGCTCAAACTACTGCACAATGGCACTCATCTCACACGCTAGTAAAGTAATGCTCAAAATTCTCCAAGCCAGGCTTCAACAATATGTGAACTGTGAACTTCCAGACGTTCAAGCTGGTTTTCGAAAAGTCAGAGGAACCAGAGATCAAATTGCCAACATCCATTGGACCTTCAAAAAAGCGAGAGAGTGCCAGAAAAATATCTACTTATGCTTTATTGACTATGCCAAAACCTTTGACTGTGTGGATCACAATAAACTGTGGAAAATTCTGAAAGACATGGGAATACCAGATCACCTGACCTGCCTCCTGAGAAATCTGTATGCAGGTCAAGAAGCAACAGTTGTTCCAAGCATAGAACAACAGTCTGGTTCCAAATTGGGAAAGGAGTATGTCAAGGAGGTATATTGTCACCCTGCTTATTTAACTTATATGCAGAGTACATCATGAGAAATGCTGGACTGGATGAGGCACAAGCTGGAATCAAAATTGTTGGAAGAAATATCAATAACCTCAGATATGCAGATGACACCACCGTTGTGGCAGAAAGTGAAGAAGAACTAAAGAGCCTCTTGATGAAAGTCAAAGAGGAGAGCAAAAAAGTTGGCTTAAAACTCAACATTCAGAAAACTAAGATCAAGGCATCTGGTCCTATCACTTCATGGCAAATAGATGGGGAAACAATGGCTACAGTGGCAGACTTTATTTTTGGGGGCTCCAAAATCACTGCAGATGGTGACTGCAGCCATGAAATCAAAAGATGCTTGCTCCTTGGAAGAAAAGTTATCACCAATCTAGACAGTATATTAAAAAGCAAAGACGTTACTTTGCCAATAAAGGTCCATCTAGTCAAAGCTTTGGTTTTTCCAGTAGTCATGTATGGATGTAAGAGTTGGACTGTGAAGAAAGCTGAGCGCTGAAGAATTGATGCTTTTGAACTGTGGTGTTGGAGAAGACTCTTGAGAGTCCCTTGGACTGCAAGGAGATCCAACCAGTCCATTCTAAAGGAGATCAGTCCTGGGTGTTCTTCGGAAGAACTGATGCTAAAGCTGAAACTCCAGTACTCTGGCCACCTCATGGGAAGAGTTGACTCATTGGAAAAGACTCTGATGCTGGGAGGGATTGGGGGCAGAAGGAGAAGGGGACGACAGAGGATGAGATGGTTGGATGGCATCAGTGTCTCACTGGACATGAGTTGAGCAAGCTCCAGGAGTTGGTGATGGACAGGGAGGCCTGGCATGTTGCAGTCCATGGGGTCACAAATAGTTGGACACGACTTGAGTGACTGAACTGAACTGAACTGAACTGAATCATTTATAATGAGTATGCTACTCATCCTATCATTAAATTTTACAACAAGTAGTCAGGTTTATACACATTGTTCTTCGAGGAGCTTGTTTTTAAACATTTATAGGACATGGATTCGTGAATCTGAGTGAACTCCGGGAGTTGGTGATGGACAGGGAGGCCTGGTGTGCTGCGATTCATGGGGTCACAAAGAGTCGGACACGATTGAGCGACTGAACTGAACTGAACTGAGGACATGGATTTGATCTCTGATCTTGGAAGATCCCACATATCACAGAACATCTAAGCCTGTGCACCACAACTATTGAGCCTGTGCTCTAGAGCCTGGGAGCCACAACTACTTTGCCCACATGCTGCAACTACTGAAGCTGGTGTGCCCTAGGGTCCCTGCTGGACAACAAGAGGACCCCCTGCAATGAGAAGCCCATCTGCTGCAACTAGAAAGTAGTCCCCACTCTCCACAACTAGAGAAAATAGCCCACGCGGCAACAAAGACCCAGCACAGCCAAAAATAAAGAAATAAAATGATTTTTTAAAGTGATCCTTTTTTTTTTTTTCTGAGAAGTAAGAACTAAAATGATGAAACATTGAAGATGAAGGAGATAGAAAGAGCTAGAAGGGATCTCCTGATGAGAGTCTGTATGCTATGATCTAAAGTGAAAGTGAAGTCGTTCAGTCGTGTCTGACTTTTTGCGACCCTGTGGGCTGTAGCCCACCAGGCTCCTCCGTCCATGGGATTCTCCAGGCAAGAATACTGGAGTGGGCTGCCATTTCCTTCTCCAGGGGATCTTCCTGACCCAGGGATCGAACCCAGGTCTCTCGCATTGCAGGTAGATGCTTTAACCTCTGAGCCACCAGGGAAGCAAGTGGTTAAATTGTCTCACGTGTTCTTGGTTCATTACCCCTCCACTTAGGGACTTCCCTGGTGGCTTAGACGGTAAAGCGTCTGTCTACAATGCGGGAGACCTGGGTTCGATCCCTGGGTCGGGAAGATCCCCTGGAGAAGGAAATGGCAATCCACTCTAGAACTATTGCTTGGAAAATCCCATGGACAGAGGAGCCTGGTAGGCTACAGTCCATGGGGTCGCAAAGAGTTGGACACGATGGAGCGACTTCACACACACACAAACCCACTATCGTCTGGTCCATATTTTACTATCAGAGCCATTCCCTCATATAAATGACTTTGTTGGCATGTGATGTTTTTACATCTCTTGTAAAGGGTCCCTTCGTTTCTCCTGAAAATTTCTATTGCTTCATCATTCAGTCTGAATTGCCTTATATTCCTCTTAATGGGCTTATCTCCAAAGGGTATTAGCTAGATACATATTTGAATGTATGTGACGTGCTTTCTTTATGTCCTTTTCTTATTTGCTTTTTCTGGGTTTATTTCAATCCAAGATTATTGGAGGCTCTTCAGATTTAACTTCCAGCACTTCCCAGTTTGGGCTTGATTTTTTAAACCATCTTGACAGTCTCTAAGTGTACAGATCAGTGGTGTTAAGTTCATTCATGTTGCGCAACTGATCTCCAGAAATTTTTCATCTTGTGAAACTGAAACTCTATACACATTAAATAACAACTTCCTCTTTCCTTTTTAGGTTTAATTTTACATTAAGGAATAGCAACATGTAACAAAACAAGTCTCAAGGAAGGAAACAGCTCCCAATTCCTAGACTTTATTCTATGTAAAGATGGAGATGTTCAGTTCAGTTCAGTCGCTCAGTTGTGTCTGACTCTGCGACCCCATGAACTGCAGCACCCCAGGCCTCCCTGTCCATCACCACCTCCCGGAGTTCACCCAAACTCATGTCCATCGAGTCAGTGATGCCATCCAGCCATCTCATCCTCTGTTGTCCCCTTCTCCTCCTGCCCCCAATCCCTCCCAGCATCAGAGTCTTTTCCAATAAGTCAACTCTTTGCATGAGGTGGAGATGTTAGGATGGTTATTTTTAAATTATGGAGAAAAGGCAAAAAGATTTATTTGATCTGAAGAGAAACCAGGATATTTCTTTTTTTGAGAACATTTTATTGAAGTATAGTTGATTTATAATGTTGTATTAATTTGTACTGTACAGCAAACTGACTCAGTTATTTATATATGTATATATAATATATATCTATTCTTTCTCTTAGGATGTTGAATATAGTTCTCTGTGCTATGCAGTAGGACTGTGTTGTTTATCTATTTCTATATAATGGTTTGCATCTGCTAATCCTAAACTCCCAGTCCTTCCCTTTTGTACCCCCCCACTCCCTTGCCAACTACAAATATGTTCTCTATATCTGTAAATCTGTTATTTTTTGTGTGGATATGTTCATTTGTGTCATATTTTAGATTCCACATATAAGTTATATCATGTGGTAAATTACAGAGAAAAAGCTCATCTGTTAGAAATTCTAATCTCTTTGGATGCAACAGTCATCACATATGGAATTCAGTATCTACATCTGTGTGTGTGTGTTCAGTCACTCAGTTTTGTCAGATTCTTTGAGACCCCATGGACAGTACCTGTCAGGCTTCTCTGTCTATATAAATTCTTTTTCAGGCAAGAATACTGAAATGGTGTGCCATTTCCTTCCCCAGGGGTTCTTTCTGACCCAGGGATAGAACCCACGCCTCCTGCATCCCTTGCATTGGCAGGTGGATTCTTTACCGCTGAGCCACCTTGGGAAGCCTATATCTATATCTATGTCTATGTTTATATCTAAATCTATATGCTCTATATCTCTACTTATTGAATGATACACAGCCTCTGAATCATCAATATTTTAAATAAAAGACCACGATAGCCATGAATGATGTGCAGCACAATGGACCCAGACCATTTTTGCAGGAATTCTAAATGCATTTGTAGTCACAACACCCACTCCTCCTGGTGTTCTAACTTTATGTGATTTCTATCTATGAGACAGCCCTACATCTTTGCATTCCCAGAGGAAGCCTGCCATCTGTTCATCAAACTTAGAGTAGTTGGAGGGAGCAGCTGCAGTTTCTATCTGGATTTGAATGTGGGTGTGTTAGTCATTAAGAAAAAAATTTATGCTCATTTATGTTTTGAGCCATAGCTGTGCCATCAGTTGACTCCAACAAAACTGTCAACGCCAGTCTCAAGCGAGCAAGCTCTGAATTCTGTAAGCTGACAATACTTTCCTGGTAGACGTTGGGCAATTCATATCAAATTCTTTCTAGTTGTCTCCACCTAAGAATGGAGAGCTTTTTTAAAAATTTTTTTTATTTCACCTTTTCTTCTTGTGGAGAATAAAGAGGTAGCTCTTTGAACTGCAGCACATCAGGCTTCCCTGTCCTTCACTGTCTCCTGGAGTTTGCTCAAACTCGCATCCACTGAGTCAGTGATGCCATCCAACCTATTCTCTTTTTTTGTGTGTGCTCCTTATTTATTTATTTATTTTTACTTTACAGTACTGTATTGGTTTTGCCATACATTGACATGAATCCACCACGGGTATACATGAGTTCCCAAACATGAACCCCCCTCCCACCACCCTCCCCATATCATCTCTCTGGGTCATCCCAGTGCACCAGCCCCAAGCATCCTGTATCCTGCATCAAACCTAGACTGGCGATTCGTTTCTTACATGATAGTATACATGTTTCAATGCCATTCTCCCAAATCATCTCACCTTCTCCCTCTCCCACAGAGTCCAAAAGTCAACCTATTCTTAAAATAAACATTAATGGATTGTGTTCCACCTAAAATTAGTGTCTCACTTATCATATTTTGGGAAACACTGATCTAAGCCAGCTCCATCAATTTGTACCTGTGGAAACTGAGCTTCAGAAACTATAAGCGACTTAATAAATCCTTTAGCTAATTAGAATCCAGAGTTTCTGACTTCGGTTTTGTCAGGTGTGGAAAAGTAAATGGGAAAAGCACTCTGGGTGGCAAATCTATTTGGAATTAGGAGAATTTGGGGAGATTAGATAGCTGAGAAACATAGTTTGGGAAAATTGTGGAGGAACTTGGATGCTAGGTGTAGGAGTAGAAACTTCTCTTTGGTTTAAGACATCTTAACCCTGGGATCCAAGGAACATCTAAGATTGTATGTGAAGTTTAGTGGATTTATGCACATGGGTGTTTGAATGGTACAGGAAGAGTCCTCCATAAAAAGTTAACAACTACTTCTCTCTGCATCGGAAGCTATTTTGGTTGTCAAATAGGGGAATATGCGTGTTTTAGAAAGATCACTCTGGTACAAATTGAGAAATAGAATGGGGTGAGGGTAGCCTTAAAGAGAGACAACAGGAGACAACTGAAGCCATTCCATTCAAGGACGTTGTGAGTCATCCCTTTAGGTGGACTCAGGAACACAGATGTACCAGTCCTCTCAGTGAACCAGAGAGGACTTACCTTTGTGTTCTTCCTCTATTTCTGAGGATCACCCAAGGAAACAAACTGAGTGAGAAAGTCATGTAGTGTAAATATCATCCAAACAACTCTTGATGTTTTGTGTGTGCGATGACGGGTGAAGGGTAGGGCAAAGAAGGAAGAGGGAAAATGGGAAAAGGAGGAGCTTCTGCATTATGGGAAAGCTGCTTATTTCGCAAGTAATAGGGGCACATGGGGAGGGAAGTTTTCTGTTGCTTTTGCTTTAGGGTTAATAATTTTAAAGCAGATGTTAACACCTACCCTTTGAGAGTGCTATAGTGCCCTGAAGGCGAAACATTTAACAAAGTAGTCCCATGAGTCCCCGGCCATGCTGGGCGCTTCTGCAGCTTCTTTTTCTTGGAAGGCACAGCTGAAAAAAAATTATTTGTGTTGAAACATTGAGCAGTGCAGAATGAGGATTTTTTTCATTCATTTACCAAATATTTATGGAGCATCTATTATGCTCATGGCTCTGATGGGCACTAGAGCTGCAGAGAAAGAGAAGTCACAGTCCGCATCTTTAAGAAGCTTTCAATATATTAGGAGTAGCAAAACAAATGAATGCATTTATCTACATACACACAATGGACTATGGACACATTGCATAACAAGTTAAATTAAGAAATAAAGAGTCATACATCTGATGACTTATTATATATAGTCTTGTGATAGCTTTTCTCGGGAGGAGGACTGGTGCTTTTATTCTCCCCAGAGATCATTATCCTAATTTTCATTGCAGTTTTATTGAAAAACTGAAAAAAATTAAAGCAAAAACAGACTGTATAAGGGATGATAGAGAAGAGTGCACATAGAAGGAGACAGTCACTTGGGGACTTACTGATTAATGACAGAGCCTTCAGTTTGAATAAATAGCTTTGCATCTACCTCAGATTGTTACTGATGGAAAGCCACGAAATTATTATTTAATATGTTGGAGGTGACATCTATGTTCAAGAGACTGCTTCATAAATAACAGGCTCCCATAAATAATGAAGACCTAGTCTGCTTTAGAAAATTGCAACTGAAAGTCTTAAGTGGCTCTGAGTGAGAGAAGATAAAAGACAGAACTTTCAGTAAAGCTATTCGTGGCTGGACTTAGGAAATGATGATGAAGGAGGCCATGGTAACCAAAAGCTAAGATTGAAGTTGGGGAAATGTAGGCAAAAATTCAGGCTGGGAAAAATCTCAAATACATTTTCTCCTCTTCAAATACAGGAGATCAAATATCGCAATGAGCTTTTTCGACTTCTTAGCAATACCTTTAATATCTTTCTCAAAGATGTTTGCAGCTGACCTTCTGTGTTACCATCCTCATGACTGCAGAAGGAAGTCTTCATAATGACATTGATATGAATAATGTCAAGCTCAGGATGTTGATAGTATCTGCATCTGTCAGCTATTGCTGCAAAACAAATACTAATATTACTCCAAAACTAAGTGGTCAGCAATGATAATCACTTAATATTATAGCTTTTATATCTACAGACTAGCTCTGGGTTTGGCAGGAGGTTAGATTTGGCTGGAGTGGCTCTGCTGCATGTGATTCTCCTCCCCTTGGGAAATATCTAGATATGTACTTTTCATGGTGATGGCAGAGTTCCCACAACACAAGTAGAAAGTGCTCAAGGTCTCTGAGGACTTAGGAACATAAGTACTTCCCCCTCATTCTATTGGCCACAGTAAGTCATATGGCCTTTGGACTTCAAGGAGATCAAACCAGTCAATCCTAAAGGAAATCAACCCTGAATACTCACTGGAAGGACTGAAGCTTAAGCTCCAATACTTTGGCCACCTGATGCAGAGTTAACTCATTGGAAAAGACTCTCTCTGATGCTGGGAAAGACTGAAGGCAAAAGGAGGAGGGGTGGCAGAGGATGAGATGGTTAGATAGCATTACCAAGTCAATGGGCATGAATCTGAGCAAACTCTGGGAGATAGTGAAAGACAGGGGAGCCTGGCATGCTGCAGTCTATGAGTCGCAAAGAGTCAGATGTGACTTAGTGACTGAGCGACGACAACAACAAATCGTATGGCTAAACTCAAAGTGAAGGAGTGAAAGGATACACTTTATCTACATACAGGAGGAAGTATGAAGTTATATGCAAAGGGTGTGTATATAGGGAAGTGAATATAGGGTGGTGAAGAATCAGAGGATATTTTTATGTCAAGATGGGAAAGACTTGGACACAAATCTCAGCTCTATTGTCTATCATTAAATGCCTCAGAGAGGTTGCTTAATCTTTCTGAGTTTTTGTTTACTCATCTTTAAAACTAAATAATAAAATGTTCAGATTTTGTTTATAAAACTTCTGGAACTTAAAGTAAATGATCTTTTCTTCTTTTTCCTATTTTGTGTATAATGGCCATATGTCTGCTATCATCAGATTCTTATAATGATGCTCATATCCATTCTTTTATGCTGCTCATGACTGCCTCTATCAGCTTTCAAAGATATGTTACTGACAAAAAAACAAGGAAAAAAGGAGAAGGTGGAATAGTTCTCCAGGAATGTAATATCTAATGATCCTAACCTGAGGAGGTGAGGACATTCTCTTTTGGGCTTCAGGTGACTGTCAACATCATATAACAGCTCATGCTCCTACCTGGAAACCTGAAGGATTTACTTTCTTGAATAATTAGTATGTTTCCAATATGTATTCCAATGATTAATATCAGAACACTGTTCGATATCAGCAATGACAATAATGTAAGCCCTACTTCCTTGCCCACTTCAATGTGAGGTCTTCTATGGAATGTATAACTTCTGGATGATTTTGTGAGGGTCTCCTAGGAAGACAGTAAAATTCAATGATTAGAAACTCTCATTAAGTTGAGTAGCTAACTGTGTCCTATCTTTTATCTTGTTCTCTTGTAGCTCAGTTGGGAAAGAATCTCCTGCAATGCAGGAGACCCAGGTTTGATTCCTGGGTCTAGAAGATTCCCTGGAGAAGGAAGTGGCAACACACTCCAGTATTCTTGCCTGGAAAATCCCATGGACAGAGGAGCCTGGGGGGCTTTAGTCCATGGGGTTGCAAGAGCCAGGCATGATATAGCAACAAAACCACCACCACCACCAATCCTCAAAACAGCTCTGGAAGGTACATACTTATTTTACAAATGCAGACTTTTAGGCTTAGAGAGGCTGGGTAACTAGCTCAAGGTCATACAATTAGTTATTTCTGGTAGCTAGTCTCACAGTTCAGTTCAGTTCAGTCGCTCATGCCCCACTCTTTGCGACTCCATGCACTGCAGCACACCAGGCTTCCTTGTCCATTACCAACTCCCGGAGCTTACTCAAACTCATGTCCATTGAGTCGGTGATGCCATCCAACCATCTCATCCTCTGTCGTCCCCTTTTCCTCCTGCCTTCAATCTCTCTCAACATCAGAGTCTTTTCCAATGAGTCAGTTCTTCGCATCAGGTGGCCAAAGTATTGGAGTTTCAGCTTCAGTAACAGTCCTTCCAATGACTATTCAGGACTGATTTCCTTTAGGATTAAGTTTTTGGATCTCTTTGAAGTCCAAGGTACTGTTAAGAGTCTTCTCCAACACCACAGTTCAAAAGCATCCATTCTTTGGCGCTTAACCTTCTTCAAGTTCCAACTCTCATATCCATATATGATTAGTGGAAAAACCATAGCTTTGACTAGGTGAATCTTTGTTGGCAAAGTAATGTCTCTGCTTTTTAATATGCTGGCTAGGTTGGTCATAGCTTTTCTTCCAAGGAGCAAGCATCTTTTAATTTCATGGCTGCAGTCACCATCTGTGCTGATTTTGGAGCCCCTCAGAATAAAGTCTGTCACTGTTTCCATTGTTTCCCCATCTATTTGCCATGAAGTAATAGGACCAGATGCCTTGATCTTAGTTTTCTGAATGTTGAGTTTTAAGCCAATTTTTTTTACTCTCCTGTTTGACTTTCATCAAGAGGCTTTTCAGTTCTTCTCTTTTTGCCATAAGAGTGGTGTCATCTGCATATCTGAGGTTATTGATATTTCTCCCAGCAATCTTGATTCTAGCTTGTGCTTCATCCAGCCCAGCATTTTGCATGATGTACTCTGCATATGTTAAACAAGCAGGGTGACAATATACAACCTTGACGTACTTCTTTCCGAATTTGGAACCAATCTGTTGTGCCATGTCCAGTTCTAACTGTTGTTTCTTGACCTGCATACAGATTTCTCAGGAGGCAGGTCAGGTGGTCTGGTATTCCCATCTCTTTCAGAATTTTCCATAGTTTGTTGTGATCCACACAGTCAGAGGCTTTGGTATAGTCAATAAAACAGAAGTAGATGTTTCAGAAGTGAGCTAGCCTCACCTACAGATCCAATTCTAAAGTATATTATTAAGTGCTTAAGAACAAAAATCTGGAGTTGAATTCTCTGGTAGCTCAGACAGTAAAGAATCTGCTTACAATGCAGGAGACTCAAATTTGATCCAGGGTGGGGAAGATCTCCTGGAGGGGGAAATGGCAACCCACTCCAGTATTCTTGCCTGGGGAACCCTGTGGACAGAGGAGCCTGGTGGGCCACAATTGATGGGGTCGCAGAGTTGGACACAACTGAGTGACTAACACTTTCACTTTTCAAATCACAGATATTATCTTTAATGTCAAAAAGAAAAAATACAACCTATCACCAAACACTAAATACAATGAGTGTCACAAACATTCAAGCCACAGTAATTTTGCTTATCTGTAAAACAATTTTAAGGCCCATTTGGAAATGATTTGAATGATCCAGTTCACTTTGTAAATCAGAGGGAATCCTGAACTTATACTTTCCTCTTTTCCTTGTGAATTTCCCTGAGGCAAGTAGAAGCCTTCTAAATTATTTGGTATCTTAGGCTATATGCCAAATTGAGATAATTCTTTTCCAAAATGGCCATTTAGCAAGGAAAGATTTGAAAGCATGGCTAAAGATTTTTAAGATGATAATCTGGTAGAAGAGACAACTCTCTAAAGTATTTCTCTGTTTCTCTCTCTCTCTTTCTCTTTGTCGTTTAATCTTTGCTTTCCAACATCTCTCTTTTAGTTTGTTTCTTGCACCAACTCCTCACTCAAGGAAGTTACAAAGTTAAAACTGGGAGTCTGGATAGAGAAGTGATTTGAAGTAATGAGCTTTGTCTTGGGCCAACTGGTAGACCCCCTGGTGCCTTATCTTTGCTTTCTTGAGCAAATGCCCAACATAACTTGTGTGGTTTGAACCCAGTGGGGGAAGGAGCAAGAAAAGTTAGTGAAATGTGAAGATTTATAGGAGAGCAGAGTGTGGAGAAGTGTTTGTATCCAGATGTGGGGTGAGTCATGTGTATTTGTACCCAGATGTGGGGTGCTGCTGCTACTGCTAAGTCGTGTCAGTCGTGTCCAACTCTGTATGACCCCATAGACGGAAACCCACCAGGCTCCTCTGTCCCTGGGATTCTCCAGGCAAGAACACTGGAGTGGGTTGCTATTTCCTTCTCCAATGCATGAAAGTGAAAAGGGAAAGTGAAGTCGCTCAGTTGGGTCCGAATCTTAGCGACCCCATGGACTGTAGCCTACGAGGCTCCTCCGTCCATGGGATTTCCCAGGCAAGAGTACTGGAGTGGGGCGCCATTGCCCTCTCCGATGTGGAGTGAGTGTATGCCAAATGTGGGGTGAATGAGCTCCGACTGCTGAGAACCAGATCTAGTTCTTAAAAGCAAATACTGAACAAGTTGTTTTCTTCTTGGATTTTGTGGCATTACAGTCCTGGTTCTACTCTTTGTCTCCTTTTCAATCCTATATCTTCTTTTCAGTTCACTTTACACTTATTTTGTTGAGAAATCTTATCTCCTAACAAAGTTTTGCATATAATTTATGATCCAACAATGTAACGTCTTTTTCTGTTTCTAGCTTGGATCTTTCTTCTAAACATCAGCTTCCCATATACAACTGCCAAACTGATCACCCCACCCAGGTACCTCACAGGCATCTTAAATGCTACATGTTTGGAACTTGCTTATCCTCCTTTCATCTGCCTGTTTTGGCCTGTGATGTCTTAATAAATGCTAACTCCATCTACCTGGTTGCTCACGTCAGAAATCCAGGAGTCATTCTTCCCCTTATTTTCTCTTTTAAAACAGCAATTTAAAGTTTATTCCAGCTATAATACAGGTTTCTCTGGCATGCTTCAGAGCCCATTACCAAGACATTCTGTTGTACTTTTCTGTCTGATTTATGCATCTGTGCAATTTCTGGCACCAGGGCATCATCTGAGTTTGGACCAGACAGTGGTGATAAAATGAGTGGCATAACTTTAAAAATAGTTAAAGCAAGAGACCACTGTGTTTCTAAGACAAATGCTCTCATTATTACTTCAGATTTGGGTGATAAATTAGAATCATTACCACTTAAAATTTTAAATATTATTTAAAGTTTAATATTATGTTAATATTCAGATGATAGATTCTTGCTGTAAGTGCAATTGTTAGAAAGAACATACATTGATAAGGGCTGTCATTAGGGCCTGTAACTGTGACTTGCAAATCAGTCATAGGTCAAATGGCTATGTTCCTTATTAATGGTTTTAGTGTCGTGGTGTGTGTTTTTCTCTAGTTTTTCACTCCCTTCATATGGATGTTTCAACTCCAGAGTGGTGGATAGATGTGCTTCTGCCTCAAGCCACCTTTGCTGAACTCAAGTGCTAAATGGATGGTAGGTTGGTGGGAGAATGAGTTGAGAGTTGGCTCAGGGCTGAGGGCAAAGAAGGGAACGTGGAGACCTTCATATAGTGGGAGTCATCTCTGACACTTCCCACCCCACCCCCATCCACTCTTCACATCCAACCCATCACTTGACCTGGCAAAATCAAGGTCAAATCCACCAGTCTTCCCTAGCCCACCAGCCACCATGATCTCCCTGGACCACTGTCATAGTTCAGTAGCTATCTGGTGGGGAAGGGGAATTCTTCCCTCTTTCATTCTTGTCCACCTTGATCCATTCCTTAAACTGTAGCCAAAGTGAGCATTTAAAAAACATAAATCAAACTATTTGCTTCCTTCTTCAAATAATTTCATGGTTCCCCACTGAACTTATGATAGAATCCAAAATTCTTACTGTGCCCTCCAAGGCCCTTTATCATCTCACTGATTGCCAGAATCCCTTACCAAGAGCTCTCCCTTTTCCTCTTTACACTCCAGCTACGTTTTCTTCGATACACCCAAGGCTTCTCACCTCCAGTGAGGGGCGTGCTGCTCTTTGTCAGGATGCACTTCTGTTCTCTGTAGAACTAATTAACTCCCACTCCTTGGGGCTAAGCTTAAATATCACTTCCTCAGAGGGACAGTTCCTAAATTTATTGATTTAAATTGTCACCCTCTGTTGTAGTCTCACACAATACTTTTCTTGATAATGCTTAGCAAAACTTATAACTTCTACTTATTTATGCAGTAATTATCTCCCCTACCAGCCAGTGACTCTAGAGGGCAGAAGCAGTATCCACTTGGCTATCATTAGCACATGTTTAGCACGTCGTACATTGGCAATACACGTTAGTTGAAATAAAGGTAGTATAATTTTTATTATGAATTGAAATATACATTTTTTTTGTGTAGTGAAAAAAATCTAACTTTTAGGGGGAATCTTTAAAGAATTTATCCTGTAAGTTCTCATATAAAAGACATTTTTAGGTAGTGCAACCAATAATATATGCAGTTAGATTTATAAGAAATGTGGAAATATTCATTAAATTGAGGTTAAAATTGAATATTGGCTCTTTTAAAAAAATATTTATTTATTTGGCTGCATCAGGCCTTAATTGTGTCATTCAGAAACTTTTGTTGTGGCACACAGGCTCCAGAGCACATGGGCTCAGTAACTGTAGTTTGAGGGCTTGGCTGCTCCCGCAGCAAGGAGGATCTTATTAATAGTTTCCCGACCAAGGATGGAACCTGTGTCCCCTGCATTGCAAAGTTGATTCATAATGACTGGACCACCAGGAAAGTCCCTTTTGGCTGTGATTTAATCACAGAAAGAAATACTTGTGTAATTGGTACCTTGAAGAACAGGGCTCTTGGGATATATTGAAAAAGTGTAATTTTTGTCTGTTTCAAATATATTCAGTGGAGCAAGTGTTTCCCTGCCCTGGTTTACTTTTACATACTAACAATAAACCATAATTGTACAATCACAATTTGTTTCCATTCAGAAATTAAGATATCCAGTTCCAAGCTATGATCCAATCCTGAACTTGATTTAAAGATAAAATGTTTTCACTTCCCTGGCTGGTAATTTTCTTCAGAGAGGAAGGGAGGGAAGGGGAGGTTTCACCCTTGTCTCTTCTTTCCCAGCCCTCCTTTTTCCAACCCTCTCTCTTCCCTTTTTGAGAATTCTTGGGTGCATGTCCTGTGAGGTGGGCAATAGAAACATATATATGGAGAGGGGGAGAGAGAGAGAGAGGGAGAAGGGGAGGGAGAGAAGAGGAAAACAGAGAGAGGGAGAGAGAGAAAGTTATTTTAAGGAATTGGCTCATGCTATCATGGGAGCTGGCAAGTGCTTGCTACTTGTTATCTCCTGTCATTTTGATGATAGTCATTCTAACAGTGTGAGGTAATATCTCATTGTGGTTTTTATTTACATTTCTCTGATAATTATTGATGCTGAGCCCCTTATCGTGTACATGTATGTCTTCTTTGGGACAGTGTCTACTCAGTGCCATTATCCATTTTTAAATCAGATTGTTTTGGTTTTTCTATTGAGTTGTAAGAAGTCTATATATATTTTGAGTTTTAATGGCTTATCAGATGTATGATTTGCAATATTTTCTCCTATTCCATAGGTTGCTTTTTATTTGGTTGATTTTTTTTTCTTTTCCTGTGCAGAAATGTTTTAGCTTGATGTGGTACCTCTTGTTTATTTTTGCTTTTGCTTTTTGGTGTCCAAAAAATCATTGAAAAGACCAATGTCAAGGAGCTGACCCCCTATGTTTTCTTCCAGGAGTTTTATGCTTTTGGATCTTAAATTTAAGTCCATTTTGAGTTGATTTTTGGTGTTTGGTGTAAGATAGTAGTCCAGTTTCATTCTTTTCATGTGACTATCTAGTTTCTTCAATATCATTTATTGAAAAGACTATCATTTTCTCACTGTATAGAATGGATTCTTTGTCATGAATTAATTGACTATATATTCATGGGTTTATTTCTGGGCTCTTTATTCTGTTCCACTGATCTATGTGTCTGGTTTTATTCCAGTACCATACTGTATTAGTTACGATAACTTTGTTATATTTTGAAATTAGGAAATGTGATATCTCTAGCTTTGTTCTTCTTTTAAAAGATTGTTTTGGCTATTGTGGGTCTTTTGTGGTTCCATATAAATTTTAGGATTATTTGTTCTAGTTCCATGAAAAAGACAATTGGAATTTTGATAGAGATTGCATTAAATCTGTAGATTGCTTTGGGTACTATGGACATTTTAACAATATATGTTCTTTCAACCCATCAGCACAGACTTTATTTATGTGTTTTTCAATTTCTTTCATCAGTGACTTGTAGTTTTCAGTGTACAGATCTTTCACCTCCTTGGTTAATTTATTGCTAAGTATTTTATTCTTTTTGATGCAATTATAAATGGAATTGTTTTCTTAATTTCTCTTTCTGATAATTTGCTATAATTTACATATGTCAAAATCCAATCAAAGATTGAAGTTATCTGAATGGGGGTTATAGACTCTAAGGTAACTTGAATATTAATAATAATATGAGCAAATTTATGAGATGTAGGTTATGTGGCCTTCTTCTTTAAATTTTGTCACTGTCGAAACTTTGATTATAAGTGGGACCCTTCCTATCAGTATAACAAGACAAAGATTTAGTCTTATCCAAGGCTGATGTTCTCTGATCATTAAGAAACTTCAGCAAACTAAGGAACAATAAATGCCCCTTCCCTCCAGTTGTTTGGAAGGAGACATTTGCTTCCTTACTGGAAATGCTGGAATATTCTCTTATTCTCTGTTTACTCCTAAGGTTCATTCTTCTCTTAGCAACTTTCCTTTGTGTGCTAGGAGGTTGACGCGTATCAGTAGGACCAACCAGGCTCCTTTCCTTCCTGAAGTACAGACAGTGCCAGAGGAGACACAGGCAAAGTGTTTTTTTTTCCATATCTTCCCCCCTGCCAGGCTTCAGGCTGGTAGTGGCTGGGTTCCCCTTCCCAGACCACAGGTCATATCACGTGATTGTCCAATAACTACAAGTCTTACTGCATTTTGTTAACCGCTTCATTTCTTAAGACCTAGGTCTGATATTCAGCCTGTCTTGCTGACTCTGTGGCTCTTTACTATTCTTGTAGGTTACCACTATTTGTCAATAGTGCCTTATCTAAACTCTTCTTCATTATCCTGTTTGACTGTGCCATCTGTATCCTGCCAGCACCCTAATGGATTACATAATTGGTATCAGGAGGGGCGCCTGTAATGAGCTTTTAAAATGAGTTTCTTGGATTGAGAGTCTGACTTATTCAATGAATATAGGAATAAATGTTTTCCTTGCTGGGGGAATGGGACATGGGTGATGTAGCAGCATATGATGGAGTACAAATGGAGGGCAAGGTCCTGGGAGGACAAGGTATCCAATTCTTCCAACACAATTTATTGAATATCTTTCTTTACTGATTATAACCATCTTCTTCACCATAAACTAAATTCTTCTGTATACGGAGGTATGTTCCTGGGCTGTCTATTTTGTTCCATTTATTTAAGTAAGTCTCACACAATCCCCTTATTTTATTGATCCTCTATGTAAGCCAAGGACAGAGCACTGATTCATAATCATAATAGCCTCCACTTCGAGGCTGGTACAGACACTGTTCTACGTGCTTGAGGTACGTTAACTCATTTTATCGTCACAAAACCCCTATAAATAGAAGCTGTTATTATCTATGTTCCAGGCCAGATCCTGCAGCCTGAAAGCAGAGGAGCTGAGATTTGAGCCTGGGAGGTCTGGATTCTGAGTTTGCACTCCTAACCACTATGTGATACTACCTCTAACCATGAATGAGAGCATCTCTTTGGGGGACTACAAAGATAAAGTCCAGATGCACTGCTTCTGATGATTGAAATTAATCAGATAGAACTTAAGCAACCTAGAAAAGCTGAGAGTTATGATTCTCCTAAGACTGTCTCTTTCAATTATCTGTTTCTCAAGTAACCTTCTAGTTACTGTCAGACTTCATCTGCATCAGACCAGCAAATCAAGTCCCAAACATTTTCTACCTGCCCATCTTCCCTGCTGCTCATATCACGGAGTTAGCCAAGTAAATTCATTTTTTTTTCTGCTGCAGTTTTCTCACAAATTGTGACTGGCATCTGTATATTTATGAAGGTTCTATTATGTTACTAGATTTTCATTGTATGATTATAGTAGGTCACAGATTGCATTGATAAATGCCGTGATGAGAGACATAATAAACATCATCCATTTGATGGGGTAAAGTTCTCTTTCATTTTCCTGGTCCATAATACAAGGATTAAAACACTGACTCACAGTGTTGGGGTGAATATTAGATCATGCTTGTGAATGCAATTAATAGTGTCTGGCATATGGTAGGTATTCAAGCCGTGTTGGTAGAGTCTGAATCATTATAGGCTATGGTTATTATAGAGCTCAGACTAAAAAGGAGGAGGAGTCATGGAGCTATATATATTTATTGAGCATTTTCCATAGTTCAGGCACTATGCTTGGTGATTTATATGCATATAGTTTGATATAGTGGGATTTGTTGTTCAGTCACTCAGTCGTGTCTGACTCTTGCAACCCCATGAACTGCAGCACACCAGTCTTTTCTGTTCTTCACCATCTCCCAGAGCTTGCTTAAACTCATGCCCATTGAATCAGTTATGCCATCCAACCATCTTGTCCTCTGTTGTCCCTTGTCCTCTTGCCTTCAATCTTTCCCAGCATCAGGGTCTTTTATAATGAGTCAGCTCTTTGCATCAGGTGGCCAACATTTTGGAGCTTCAGTTTCAGTATTAGTCCTTCTAATGAATATTCAGGATTGATTTCCTTTAGGATTGACTGGTTTGATCTCGTTGCAGTCCAGGGGACTCTCAAGAGTCCAAGGTGACTTTATAAGGTAATTTCCCCATGCGGTACAAAATCACGGTCCAAATATGTGCTGCTTTGACATCTGGTGAAATGAAGGCAAGGGGGGGCACCTTGAATATCCTAACAATAAGTTCTCCTCCCACTCTACTCCTCAGGTAAGCTTCCTAAGCCAAGTAACCCTTCTTATTAGCTACGGGACCAACTACACTTCCCATTTATCCCCAAGTAGCAGGCTGCATTTCCTGGCCAGCTCACACAGTTATTCAAACCAGCCAGTCTTTCAATGGGAAACAGCGGGTGTGTTACCCTCTGGACGCTACAAAGGTTAATTCCAGCAGTACCTGCTTGTTCAGTCTGTCACTGAATATAGTCCCCATATGGCCTGTGAGGAATGTGGTGTTCTCCCTCCATCTGAGCTCTGAGTATCTGTGATTAACAAACTGCTATGATTCATTTCTCCTGTGTTGGGAGTTAGCTATCCCCATAGCCTGAAGACTGGAATTCCTCTTCCACCAACACGGGGAATATGAGGTAGTCCAAAACCCTAGAAGAAATTGAACTGAATGAGTCCCACTGATTACCCCAGATCATTGCTTCTCAGTCTTTAATATGGAAACAATGACCTGGAGATCTTAAAATGTCTGTTCTGATTTAGGAGGTCTGGAGAAGGTCTTGAGTGGAGCCCTAGATTTTGCCTTTGTAAAGGGTGATGCCGCCGCTCCTCAGACCATCCAGTGAATAACAAAGCCCCAGGGAAAATAGAATCCAGACCAGGGAGACCTGGAATGTTCGCTGCATCACTCATCAATGACCTTCCGAGTATCTGGGAATCTGGCACTTCAAGGAACAACTGATAGTGCCTTCTATTAATTGGGACATTCAGTCCAAGGGATTGGAAACTGACTAGGATCTGTGTAAGATGAAACAATTCACTGGAACCAGAAGAAAGATACTACTTAGAAGTCACATAGCAAGGAGACCTGCATGTAGCTGGGAGGAAAGGGACTCACCAGTCTCTGCCTTGCTCTAGCCACTCTGTGATCCAATACTACTGCTATTTTAAAGAAGGAAATATTGGTCTCCACAAAGCTTATCACTAGACTTCTAGGATTAAAGAACTTCACTTATATCTATTAGTTTTTTGTAAGGTTCATTGGGAAAATGTCTCATTCAGGGAGAGGGGGAAAGGAATCAAAGGATTTGTTGCAAAGGGCCCTAATAACAAGCAAGCCAGATACTTCTCACTGTGAAAGACAGGAGGAGAAGGAGAGAAGCAGAGGAGAAGGGCTGGATGAAATTGAATCATGTTTTCTCTTGGAAGTTGACCTCAGTGAAAATCCAAAAGCAGAGACTCCCAAGGAGTCCTTCTGCTCCCAGGAGACAGTGCAGATTAGATTGGCCTTATGCTTAGCATACAGGCCTTGATGCTAATTTCTCTTGGCCTTCTCATGTGATTCTTGTCAGCCTGGCCCTCATTTGTTAAGCGTGGTTTAATTATGTGCATAATGGCTCATTATTTTTTATAAAGGAAACAGCAAAGGAAATAATTATGCAAATGAATGAGGTTTGTTGTTCACTGTGGAGTTGTGGGCTAATTGGACACTGGTACGAAAAACACCACTGCCAAACACAGTGCCAGAAAGAATCCCTCTAATCTCTACCTCTGAGATCTCTTTCAGCCCATCAGTACCTACAAGCTAAACTTAATGTCTAAGAACAAAGATAAAATGCCAGAAAAACTCACCTAGTGTAGACAGATAGGTTAGCAGGTCCCCAGGAAAAGAGAACCAGGCATGGTTTTCTCGACACAAGAGAAGTCGTTTTGGCCTAGGCCATTTTTGGATCTAAGCCTGATATTTCAAATATCTGGGAATTTGACACATCAAGGAATGACTGACAGCGCCTTCCAGGAATTGGGACATTCAACCTGAGGGATTGGAAACTGAGTATTATGTGTGTAAGAGGGAATAGTCCGCTGAAACCAGAAGAAAGAAACTGCTTAGAGATCACATGGCAAGGAGATGCACACGTAGTTGGGAGAAAAAGGACTTACCAGTCTCTGCCATGCTCTAGCCACCTTGTGATCCAGTACTCAGTTCAATTCAATTCAGTCGCTCAGCCGTGCCCGACTCTTTGTGACCCCATGAATCGCAGCATGCCTCCCTGTCCATCACCAACTCCCGGAGTTCACTCAAACTCACGTCCAATACTACTGCTATTTTAAAGAAGGAAATATTGCTAAAAAAGCTAACAGAAATAAGCAAACTCTTTAATCCTAATGCCTGTCCTTGAACAGGTCTCAGTAATTAATGGTCTCAGGGAACAAAGGAGTATAGGAACAGAGAAAGGGCAGTCAAACAGCAGTGCTGTGATAAAGCAGAGCCCTAGTTCTTTCTCAAGAGATGATAATGTTGATCCTCCTGACGTCAGTCAACTAAAGTTTGGACTCTGTGAACCTTTGTCTCAATTCTCTGCTGAATTCTCCTCTGCTCAATATGCATGTTCCCTTAGCTTAAACTTCCCCAAGTAGTGTTTTGAGAAACACTACTTTGGGAAAGTCCCCTGGTATCTTATTTGCTGCAAGTAGTAAATCCTTTCTTTTCCCGATCTTTGGCTTCGTTGTGTATTGGCTTGACACCCATCAAGAGGCAAACCCAGTTTTGGGGTAACACTAGGATAGAGCTTTGATCAGAACAGCTACTCTTCCTTGCTAAAGTTGAAGGCTGACCACACTGCCCAAGATCACGCTTCTTCAAGCAGCACCTCCTTTTGGCTTAGTCTTCGATTTCTGTCAAACAGGAAAGATTTGTGTGTTTGGACCTAGTGTTCTTTGATCTCTGCTTTGGAAAATCTCATTCACTCACTCACTCACTCGTTCATTCATTCATTTGCCTCTTTTAATTCCATCTACTGATAGTTAAGTGACTCACGGAATTTGGCTCCTTCGTGTCTTAATCAGTGTCACCTCTTCTTGACATAGCTCATGTGTCACAGATGGCCTTCTTTCAGTCTTAAATATTCCAACCTTCTTTGATTTTTGGCCTTTTACCTACAGTTGATTAATTCCCCCCACCTCCCACGTAACCCCTAATTCTGATTTATTAGATTTAATCAGGAATAGATATATGCTTCCATGTTACCCTGTATTTCTCCCTTAGGGCATTTATAACATTTGAAATTAATTACTGTTGTAAAACGACCTAGGCTCATTTGGCCATTTATAATTATTATATCTTCTCCAGAACTCACAAAAAGCAGGGATATTACACTGAAGGCAAATCTAATGGTTTCTGCACAACAAATATCATCAGGCAGGCACAAAACTCATCACACAGCCTGTTCTGTACGCTCAACGAAATCCTAGCACTCTGTCTTTTCATGAACCCAGACCAGCTCTTAATTAAAGGGTTCATTTGAGGCAAATGTGAAAATATTCTACCAGCAGGATTCAGCTAAATTTGAATCAGTATCAAACACTGCCTAAATGGTAGAATATGCAACCAGAAGAGATACCAAGGCCTAAGGCGTCATTTCAAATGATAGAAAGCTACCAGATTTGCTAGATTCCTGCAGTTTTTAATGTGATGGTGGTAGAGTTTGTACAACATTCTTAGTCATTTCCTAAAACTGGAAGATCATTTATTTGACAAAAGAAAAATTATCTCCAATATCCATTATACCAAGTAACATATTTTCTGCTGTTGATCAAGTATTAATGTAACTGATACTTGATGATAACTGTCCCCGGAGGGTGGATTTTGATTAGAGTTTTTCAAGTACCATGCCTGGAGTGTGTATTTCTGATTAGAGTTGTTCAGATATTAACCAGCCACTCCCAGGATATAAATTAAAATGTTACACTGTTGGAGGGAATGCAAACTAGTACAGCCACTATGGAGAACAGTGTGGAGATTCATTAAAAAACTGGAAATAGAACTGCCTTATGACCTAGCAATCCCACTGCTGGGCATACACACCGAGGAAACCAGAATTGAAAGAGATACATGTACCCCAATGTACATCACAGCACTGTTTATAATAGCCAGGACATGGAATCAACCTAGATGTCCATCAGCAGACGAATGGATAAGAAAGCTGTGGTACATATACACAATGGAGTATTACTCAGCCATTAAAAAGAATACATTTGAATCAGTTCTAATGAGGTGGATGAAACTGGAGCCTATTATTCAGAGTGAAGTAACCTAGAAAGAAAAACACCAATACAGTATACTAATGCATACATATGGAATTTAGAAAGATGGTAATGATAACCCTGAGACAGCAAAAGAGACACAGGTGTATAGAACAGTCTTTTGGACTCTGTGGGAGAGGGCAAGGGTGGGATGATTTGGGAGAATGGCATTGAAACATGTATAATATCATTTATGAAGTGAATCGCCAGTCCAGGTTCAGTGCATGATACTGGATGCTTGGGGCTGGTGGACTGAGATGACCCAGAGGGATGGTATGGGGAGGGAGAGGGAGGGGGGGTTCAGGATGGGGAACACGTGTACACCCATGGCGGAATCATGTTGAGTATGGCAAAACCAATACAATATTGTAAAGTAATTAACCTCCAGTTAAAACAAATACATTTATATTTAAAAAAAAGAAAAAAATAAAATGTCCATCTATATATCACACAGTATAAGCAATTTAAAGTAAATTGCAGACAATATAGCAGTTGTTAAATTTGCAGGTTCACATCTGGTTTGCTTATTGGAATATAAGCTCCACAGAGCAGTTCAGTTCACTTCAGTTCCTCAGTTGTGTCCAACTGTTTGTGACTCCATGGACTGTAGCTTGCCAGGCTTCTCTGTCCATCACCAACTCAGAATTTGCTAAAATGTGTCCATTCAGTCGGTGATGCCATCCAACAATCTCATCCTCTGTTGTCCCCTTCTTCTGCTTTCCATCTTGCCCAGCATCAGAGTCTTTTCTAATGAGTCAGTTTTTTGCATCAGGTGGCCAAAGTATTGGAGCTTCAGCTTCAGCATCAGTCCTTCCAATGAATATTCAGGGTTGATTTCCTTTAGGATTGACTGGTTTGATCTCCTTGCAATCCAAGGGACTCTCAAGAGTCTTCTCCAACATCACAGTTCAAAAGCATCAATTCTTTGGCACTCAGCTTTCTTTATGGTCCAACTCTCACATCCATACATGGCTACTGGGGTGACTTATTCGTACATATACCCAGAGTCTTTGCAGTTTCAGACCCACAGCAGGTGACCAAGAAATGGGGGTTTGACTAAATGGGGTCATCTGCCAACCTCTCCCCCTTCCTTCCCAATTATGCTTCCTTACTTCCCATTTACTTCTATCATTTTCTTTCTTCCCTCCCTTCCTTCCTCTCCCTCCTACTCTCTGTCCCTTATTTTTTTTAATCTCTCTCCTTTTCTTTCTTCTTCTTCTCTCCTCTCACTTTCTTTTTTCTTCATTTGTGTTTCTGTCCTGTCATTTCCCTCTCATTTTCTCATTTTGTATGGGAAAGTTATGTGACTTCTTCAGAATTCTGATTAAATATTCTGCCATTGTAGAACTAGAGTGTTTGAAGACTTGCTTCTGCTTGATTTAGTTGCTTTGAGGCTTTGTATTTTCTTTGTTTCCTGATCGTAAAAGGAGAATAGTAGTGATGCCTTGGTTCAGGGGGCTGCTGTGAGAACTGGAGTATTGCCAGCATGCTTAATTCTCCATATCCGCCCCCCAACCCATCTCTAATTTAGCCCTAGTCCCCATTTCATTAATTATTAGCTTACCTTAATTTCCTCAGCCATGATGTCATTTATTTCTTTCTCCAAATGGTCTTGAGAATATGAAATTGTAGAATCTTCTTTGCTGGTTTTGTTTGTGTGTCTGTGTGAGATGTGTGGGCAGGGGCTGGCAGTCAAGGAGAATTGCTTTGTTACACTCTTCTTTCCTTCCAAGCTGAGTTCTCTTAGACAAGTCAGTTAACCCCTTTCAGGTTTTGTTTTCCTACCTGTGAGAGAGAGTTCTCACATAGGTGTCGTGAGGATGGAATGGCATTAGTATTTGTGAAGACAGCTGGTCCAGATAGATGCTCAACAAAGAATGGAATTGGAAATAATCTTTTCTAACCAATTGTAACATCAGGGTTCAGCCAGGAAGCTGACCTTTCTGAGCTATGGATAAGGAATAATTATAAGAGGTGGACCCTATAAAATTGTAGGAGGCTGGGAAAGTACAGGTATGAAGGCTGAGTTGGAAAATTGCAGAAGACATCATCCAGTCAATCTGAAAGCCAGGCATAGCCAGCTGCCAAAGTGAGACTGAAAGGGGAGCTGATGGGAAGGATGTGGGGACCTATTTGCCTGTCTGGATCCACAACCACACGTCTGCTGAGGCACCTGGGATGTCTGTTAAACAGTAGGGTGAGCAGTCATGTCCAAGAGCTTAACTTTGACAAGAGGAGAGTGACGATTATGTGGAGCTCATTGACACCTCCATCGGTCTGTCACTCATGTCTAAACTTGAGGACCTTAGAACTAATGGCTGATACTCCATTCCCCTCTTCCAAATCTCATGCAAATTCCAATTCCCATGCCAACTCTAACTCTGTATAATACCCAGAATTCTGGGAAATGTAGTTTCAGCTTTATCATGTTGACTTGGAAAAACCACCACACCAATCTTTTTCATTTTACAGCTAACTACTTTTGGCTTTGATTTAAATTTTTTTTCAGTAAATGCTAAAATGCTCCTTAAGCATGATCTTAAGTTTATTGAGCTACATAAAATAATTTTCTAACTGGCTCAGGCTCTCTGCTTTGCACTTGAAATGCAACGTCACATAGGAGAAGGGTTTTTAGTGTAACGTATGTTAGCTTCCTTACAAATGGGAAAGGGAGGTTTTTATTGAGTATAATTTGGGTTTAGATTTCAAACATACACTAGCAATGAACATATCTAGGTTCTGAATAGTTTATTCATTTGCTTGTTATTTATCTCCACTGCTAGATTTTTTTTGGGCCTTGATGCATATCTTATGAAATCTTAGTTCCCTGACCAGGGATAGAACCCAGGGCTCCTACAGTGAAGGCATGGAGTCCTAACCACTGGACCACCAGAAAATTCCCTACCAGATTTTAAGTTTCATTGTCTATCTTGCCATCTCTTCTCTGAGCCTCTTGGGACTGTGACATGAGAAACCTGGGCCCTTTCAAACCTGTTCTTTTATATTGCCAGTGGGCCCAGAACACTTATATGTAAAACTAAAATAGTAAGTGCCATCTCCAATTTGCAGAAGAGAAATAATTTCTAAGGGTCTTAAGTGCTTAAGGTTAGGTCCTTAAATTTTTCTTAATGTAAATTTCCTCCCTTACTTGAGGTTACTAGCACACCTGTGAGGCTGCTTACTTCAGGAGTTCCATGTAGTTTAAAGCATTAATCATCCTCCTTGTTAAGCCATGGAGAATGGAAAGATGAATAAGATGCTGTCTCAGGGGAGTTAAAATCTAGTGTGTTTGGGTGGAGGGGGAGCAGAAATGATAAGGTAACTTTAGGAGAGAGGTGCTCTGTGGGAAAACACGGCCAGTACTTAAAGAGGAGAGGGCAGAGATCAGGAGCAGCAAACCAGTTGTCACCCCTCTAGGATTTCACCAAGCAAGAAGCACATTACAGAAAGCAGGCAGAGTGTTTATTCCCAGCAGAGGAAACTCAAGGAGAGCTGAACATTTAATTAATCTTTTAAAAGCCCTGGTTGAGTGAACTGAGAAGTTTCATTCTTAATTTCACAAATTAAAGGCTGACAAGAATGGATATACTAGAGGAGAGAGAGCAAGCAAAATAGAATGAGTTTGTGACTGCAAAGGTAAATAGTTAAGGGGATGAAGTTTATTTCTAGCATCACTGTTTATTCTCTGGGATCCCCTAATCCCCTTGACCTGGGGTCTCGGTAACATTCTGCTATCTCTGGTCACTCCCCTGGCTTTGATGACATTTGTGACTCATCAGGACTCTTTCCCCCATTAATCCTTACCTGTTTTTGTCATATTCTTTTGAACTCCTGCTTATTAAAATACCTCTTTACCAGGGACTCACTATCAGCATTCAAATACCTTACATACGTAGAGTTCCTCAAAGTTTGCTAAGTGTTTTTAAGTACCTCACATACTTAATCAACTTATTTAAATGGATTAATATATTAATAAATTAGTCTCTCTAGGTAACATATTAGTCTCTCTAGGTAACGAGGCTACTAGAAAGAGTACCAGACTCCCTTATGTCCTCTAGCTTTTTATAGCTAGCTTTTTTTTTTTATATATATACCTAGCTTTGCATAGCTTTTTATGCTTTGTAAAGTGTTTCTCCATCTGTCTTTGAAAAGACTCTGGAGTAGTAGGAAGTGGGTATTGGAGATATTGGAAGGGAAGGTATCTTAAGGCAGAAAGTCTTTTGGGGCCAGAGCCACAACTTTGCACAACTCCAGGGGATGCCATTGACACTGTTGACCTTGGAAATGACACCCTTGTCTCTGTGCAGGACACTACCTGTGAGTAGCCAGACACAGTAGCTCTGGTTGTTGGCTTTGATTCCCCTGGTGTGTGTGCCCAAGAAAATGGCCTACACCTGCTAACCAGGAATGACTGGGAAGGGGCTGGATGGAGGGACTCTTAACCCTATACTCCCCAGGATGGAATAACTAAAGGCCCCACAGTAACCCTTCTTCCCCAAGCCCAGGGGGCAGTCATAAAATGACACTTGGCAGAGACATTTTTCTCTTGCTCATAGTAAATATTCTTGAAGTTATGATTAGAGCAGAGGTCAGAGATATAAATCCATATAAATCACAGTAGGATTTTTTTCTTTTCCTTTTAATGTACAATTCTTTCTAGGCAGCTGTCATCTACAGCTCAGTTACTATGCTCATGTTGCCAAGGACCTGTACACAGGCTGCTGTGATTTTCAGTTTTCCTGATGAATTCAGAAGGTATCCTAGTTTTAGAACTAGCTTGAGTGCTATGCCCTGGCTGTCAGAGACCCTTCTTATCAATCTTTTACCCCAAAGTGGTATTTTCAGGGCTTTGTGGTGCTTCTGCTATCAAGTCACTCACTGTGACATTCCTGCTTCAGAAGGCCGGGAGGTCTGAATGGGCTCCCCAGACCCCTGGCTGTCCCAGCAGTTTATTAAGAAGTCCGCAGAAAGTGTGATAACTTTCAGGAGAAAAACATTTTGTCCACATCTATTTCACGTATTTGCAATGTAAGATTAATTACAGGCTTCAGAGAAACCCTGTTATATTCCTGCTGCTGCTGCTGCTAAGTCGCTTCAGTCGTGTCCAACTCTGTGCGACCCCTTAGATGGCAGCCTACCAGGCTCTTCCGTCCTTGAGATTCTCCAGGCAAGAACGCTGGATTGGGTTGCCATTTTCTTCTCCAATGCACGAAAGTGAAAAGCGAAAGTGAAGTCCCTCAGTCGTGTCTGACTCTTCGAGACCCCATGGACTGCAGCCTATCAGGCTCCTCCATCCATGGGAGTTTCCAGGCAAGAGTACTGGAGTGGGTTGCCATTGCCTTCTCCAGTTATATTCCTAGCAAACCAAAATATTCTGAAAGCCTTGGTTGTGTCAGAAGGCCATGTGAGTCAGCTGTCTCTCCTTACATTTCGTTCATCTTCATTACTGTGCTTGTGTGTGAATTTCAAAAAGTTTGCAATTACTTCTCCACCTGCAGACAGATTTTGTCCCAGACTACATAGGGGGCAAAAATACATGACAGAAGCAAGAGTTCTTTAGACTCCTCTCTCTTCGCCCAGGTCAGGGATGCAGAGGCATGAGACCTTTTCATATTCTTGGCTGGAAGCACAGAGACCCACAGAGAGAACATGATACAGCCAGGAGGGGCTGTATCATATTATAGCATTCATTTGTTATAAGCCAAATGAATCCAGCAGATGCGCCTCACAAATCCTTGAGAGGAAGGTCCATAGAGCTGCTTGATATGAGGCTGTTTTTGAAAGTTTGAAAGGAGGAGGGCTTGGGGGGCTGTAGAAGCCTGATCTGTAGTCTCAGCTGCCATAGCCTTGGTTAGAACAGAGATTCCTTCTTTTTGTATCTGTTTACAACTGTTTTCTTTAAACATTGCTCTAACATTCACAAGCTCTCTACCTACCTCACACCTAAACTGGGCCCAGGTGGCTCAGTTGTAAAGAACCCGCCTGCCAAGCAGGAGACACATGTCTGATCCTTGGGTTGGGAAATCCCCTGGAGAAGGAACTGGCAACCCACTCCAGGATTCTTGCCTAGGAAATTCCATGGACAGAGGAGTCTGGTGGACTACAGACCATGGGATCACAGAAGTGTCAGACATGACTTGGTGCCTAAACAATAACAAACTGGATGGGAGTCCATTATAATGTACTGGGCATAGAAAATTTGGCAAATGGAATGCTTTTCCCCAACTGTTCTTTACAATTGCATTTTATTTGGTGTTTTTGTTCATGTTTGTTATTTTTGATTTTGGCTGCTGCATGATATCTTGATTTTATCAAAACTATTCAAAAGCTTAAGAAGATTTATCAAAGTATAACGGTAACAATCCTGGAGGAGGGAATGGCTGCCCACTCCAGTATTCTTGCCTGGAAAATGAACAAAGGAGCCTGGTGGGCTACAGTCCATGGGCTTGCACAAAGGCAGACATGATTTAGCAACTGAACAACAACAATGATGACAATAGTCACATCGATACTGTAACTCAGGATGTATGAACAGACTTCTTAATAGAGAATGTGCATATAATGAACATACATTGTGAATTTTCATCAACCAGGTCAAGAAAATCCATGGAAAAGATGATTTTTCACACACAGAGAAAGGTATTGTTAGAAAGCATAACACTAATTATCTGATATTTGAGTGTTACTGGACTGACAACTTAGTTTACCCTAGTATTTAGTGTATTATACATTGAAAAACATCAAACAGAGGCATGAAGACATAGTAGCTTTTGCATCTTTTAAAAACAAGTATAACAATATATCCCCTAGGAATCATTTCAATTGCATTTAAGAAATTAACCCCTAAGTAACAGTGACTTGAATGGAGAGAAATTGATTTCTCTTTCTCGAAGAAGCCTGGAAGCAGGCAGTCTAGGGTTGATAGAGCAAATACAGGGTGTCACCAGAGCCCCAGGCTCTTTTCCCTTTATTCTACCATCTTAATACCTAGCTTCTGTTCTTAGAGTTACCTCATGGTCAAAGATAGCTGCTGGAGCTCCAGACATTACAATCCTACTCCAGTCAGTAAAAAGAAGTAGAGATAAGCACACCCATTCCTTTTCAAGAAGATTTCCCAAAGTCCTACAAAACACCTCTATTTATATTTCACTTACTGGAACTTAGGCACACGATCATCCTAACTGTAAGGAAAGTAGTCAGATATTCCTCCATCTGAGCAACTTATCATCCATCTGAAATGTAAGGTTCTGATACTAAGGAGGAAGGGGAGAATGAGCATAATATAGCAGTTTTTTCCATAAACGACTTCTAAAGCAAACTGATGCATTTTCCAAGGATAAGCCACAATGATGCTTTCTAGTAGAATACCAATAAATTTTATTGCTAAAGGCAAAGAAAAGACCAAAAAGAAAGAATCTTTAAAGTAGTACTACTCATTACAAAAATGAGCATTTATTGTACAAATCACAAGAATTTGTAAAACTAGTCACAAAGTTAATAAATATCATGTTTGAGGATTATTGGTAAAACTCCCTTATGACATGGTTCTGTTGTGTATTGCTCAGTATCAGTGAAATGTAATGGGAAGGGGTAATTACTATCACAAGTGTATAATAATAGTAAATATTTTACATTGCAGTTCTATAAAATCATTGATTTCGGAGTTTTAAAAACCCCTGACAAGTGTAATATTAAGGGACAAGTGAGGAAAAATTGTTTGACAATTTTTTGTTCTTTTTATTCCTAAAAACCCATGATGTAGAAGGATTTGATTCCATTAGTTAATAATAACTTTGTAAGTCATGGTGTAGATAGGAAAACATACATTGAGATAAGTGCTGAAGGAGGACCAGCCGTGTTTATAGTGTGTAAAAAAGATTTCACTGAAATGTGAAATTGCTTACTGTTTTATTCACGTAGAATAGGTGGCCATGAAGGAGGCCACAGGTTTTCATTTTAGAGTGAAATTTATAAATACAAATAGCGGCTACTTAGTGCATTAAGTGGAGAAGGCAATGGCACCCCACTCCAGTACTCTTGCCTGGAGAATCCCATGGGTGGAGGAGCCTGGTGGGCTGCAGTCCATGGGGTCGCTAAGAGTCGGACACAACTAAGTGTCTTCACTTTCACTTTTCACTTTCATGCACTGGAGAAGGACATGGCAACCCACTCCAGTGTTCTTGCCTGGAGAATCCCAGGGACAGGGGAGCCTGGTGGCTGCCGTCTATGGGGTCGCACAGAGTCAGACACGACTGAAGCAACTTTGCAGCAGCAGCAGTAGCAGTGCATTAAGTTAAATGTATTCAACTTATGCAAGAAAAATTGGGTATCTAGTAAAACCTGCTGATAGTATGCGGAACACAGAGAGCCTGTGCCCGTGGTGGCGGTGGTATAGCTGTTCAACTTGTTCACAGTGGTGAAGTGGGACGCTGTGTAGCTGACACCATGCCTTGGCCTTGTGAGACCTCAAGCAGAGAACTGAATTGTATCTGCCTGGTCTTCTGACCTATAGAACTGGGTGTTGCTTTAAGCTGTTAAGTTTGTGGTGATTTTTGCAACAATGGAAAGCAAATACAAATGAATATGATTTGTTCCAGAGGATAAGAAATAAACCCTAACAAGATTCAGGGGTCCACAGCACCAATGTAATTTTTAGTCTAATGTTCTAGAGCACTCTGGAACATTCTTTCCAGTTATGGCAGTTGATTGCATCTTGAACTTCCCACCACCAGGAAAGAACACAGTGCCTGATATGTGCCTCTGATTTCAGGGGGCAGCACCCTCGGAATGTTAACTCAACCCATTTACAGGGTAACATGGAAGATCACCAGTTCGGTGTGGGTCTCAGAGTAGAAAAGGGATCTGTGGTAGGTCCAGCTGATGGACACTTCCACACTGGGTTTGGAACCTATTTCAAGTATGAGTTTGCCTTTTCTGCTTGCATAGCCTCGGCCAGCGTTGCTAACCAAGGGGTTAGACAGTACTCGATCCATAAACATTGGATCCCACATAAGGTTACATTGGATCCCACATAAAGTTACATTGGATCCCACAGAGACCTACATCATGTAACAAAGCAGGTGAGCAGTGTGCTCGAGACCATGGAGTCTATAGCCCTGTCACATACCCAAGCCCCACAGGCTGCTGGATTGACAGGACGTGGGTGGCATGCGCTTTTGGAGAGAACACTCTGCAGGTGAAATGCTATCCTCAAAGATGGAGCGGACACCTCAAATCATCACATATTATATGGTGCTGTGTTTGCAAGATGTGGAAGGCATGGATCCTGGAAGCAAAAGGTGAAAGTAATAGTGACCCCACTTATCATCAGCCCTCGTGCCCCCTTTAGGGGATCTGTGTTTTCCTTCTCTGCAACTTTGAATGCTAACATTTCATAGTGTTGGTTTTTAAAACCCATCCACCTTTGGTGGGTTGAATGGGCCCACCAAGGAACACAGCAAAATCCTATTTGGGTTATTAGTAGGATTAAGCTCATCCTTGATTATCTCAAAGATCTTGTCCCAAGAGTCCAGCAGGTATAGCAAGTAGTCACCATACTGGCAGGAGTAATTGACCCAAACACCAGGCAGAGGAAGGGCAGCTCTTAACACATGATGAGTAGGGAAGAATATATCTGACACTCAAGTAATCCCAGTGTAGATAATAAATGTAGCCAAAAACACAGTCTGGGAACATTATGGTGATCAGAGGCAGACGGCCACTCTTATTCAAAGATAAGTGTCTGGGTCAGCTCCACATCTAGCCACCTAGACCAGCAGAGGTGTTCACTGATGGCAAAGAGACTCTAGAATAGATGCTGGTCGTCAGTCAGGATAAGTGTCTGTTACTCTCTGTTCAATGGCAGGGATGGTAGTTTTCCTCACTAACCTTCCTTTTGTAAGACTCTTCCAGGAAAAGTAATCAAACAGAATACTGGAGGAGCTTCTCCCAATATTAGTTATATAAAGCAGGTGGGTCCCAAAGAAGTGATGAGCTGCCAACAGAGGGTGCCACCCATGGCAGACCCCCCTCCAACTTGTTGCATCATTCCCCCAGCTGGTGAGAGTGTTGGTGGCAGATAACTCGCGACTGAATTCCTGTTCTGGAACTTTCTTGAGGATGGAGAGAGCTGCTTTCCAGAGAGGAGCCTGCAATTAACACCTCAATTTGAGGCAACTTTGAAGGATGACTTCAGCTCCAGAGTTTCCTGTGGGATTGACTAAGAGCTTTGTGGAGATGGCATTACATTTCAATTCATCCTTTCCCCATTCCCAAATCATTCGCCAATAAACCTCCTGCAATCTCTATGTTAAGGTATGATTCTTGGATTTCTGACCTGTGACAGAAGGTTTGTGCCAAATTATATCCCAGTAGAAATACATGAAATGACAGTTTCATCACAGAATTTCTGGTATTGAATACCTTGCTTTTTTTATAGTTAGGGATTTCCCCCCCTTGTTGCTATCTATATTTATGGTGCAAAATGGTGCCCTAGTTTTACTTGGAATTTTAAAAATTACTCACAAGTTTGAAAAGACCGTACAAGTTCATTTATGGAATATCTGTAGGCATGACTGTGGCTGGATCTGGTCTTCATATATCATCCGGGTTGACAGCTATTTCTTTGTCATTTTTCATACTTCACATGGTCCACAGTAGAAGATTTGAAGTATGCTGGTCTTGTTTACCATCATATAAGACAATACTCTGTCCTCCAATTTCCCAAATTCCTAGAAGGGCCAATTCATGAAATTGGGTTGGGAATATGCTCAATATAAATACAATTTTTGTTAGAGGATTGTAAACATACCTCATAGCTTCTCTTTGTTTGTTTAAGCTTTTCAAGCTTGTGACTTCAGCTTTTCCAAGGCCAGGTTATTTTCTCTGGATGCAGGGCCACGTATTTTAGGACTAAATGTGCAGACATATCACTCAGCAGCCATGGTTCTGTACTAGAACCCCCTTCAGATGGATAAAATCTTCAACTTTTCTCTAACTTCATTAGGAAAGATTAAACAATCTTAGGCTATTTAGAAGCCTTTACAAAAGTCAGAAATACTTTTATAACTCTCAAAACTGCTACTGACATTTTAAAAACTTGATTATGCAAAGAACTGCATCTCTGGGACGTGGAATTACCCACTGCCAAAAATAACTCAGTTGAGACCTAGGATCTTTTCCCTAGCTCCCAGAGAAGCCCTGCTAGTAGGATTAGTTAGCAGACCTGAATCCCCATTTTGAGCAAAGACATCACATGTGATTAATGAGATATTTGGAAACAGACACCACCTGACTTAGGATGGCTTAACTTGAGAAGTTCAAATCTTTATAGGCTTATCATAAATAGCACTTTAACTGTAATGAAAAAACTTTGTATTTATGAATTCCTAATAGCTGAAGCTGATGTGCTTTTCTCATAGACTTAAGGCAATGCAAATAATTAGTGACAAGACAATGTGGTGTGTTGATTTGAAAGGTGAAAAAAACTTGATTATTTGAATTCATGATTGGTTAAAGAGCAGTCACACTCTGAATTAAGCTATAAATCCTTAGCTTATCAGTAAGGCATTGATTGTCACTTTTTTTTTTAAATTTATTTATTTATTTTTAATTTTTACTTTACAATTCTGTATTGGTTTTGGCATAGATTGACATGAATCCACCACAGGTGTACATGCGTTCCCAAACATGAGCCCCCCTCCCACCTCCCTCCCCACAACATCTCTCTGGGTCATCTCCGCGCGTCAGCCCCAAGCGTGTCATATCCTGCATCAGACATAGATTGGCATTTCGATTCTTACATGATATTATACATGTTTCAATGCCATTCTCCCAAATCATCACATCCTCTCCCTCTCCCTCTGAGTCCAAAAGTCCGCTATACACATTGTCACTTTTAAAAAAGACTTTATTATTTATTTATGGCTGGGTCTTCATTGTGCATGGGCTTCTCATTACAGTGGCTTCTCTTATTTCAGAGCACAGGCTCTAGGTACGCTGGCTCAGTAATTGTGACCCACGGCTTAGTTGAGGCTTCCCTAGTGGCTCAGATTATAAAGAATGCATCTGCAATGTGGAAGACCGGGGTTCAGTCTCTGGATTGGGAAGATGTCCTAGAGAAGGGAACGGCCACCCACTCCAGTATTCTGGCCTGGAGAATGCCATGGACAGAGGAGCCTGGCAGGCTACAGTCCATGGAGTCACAAAGAGTTGGACATGACTGAGCGACTTTCACTTCGCTTCACATGGCTTAGTTGCCCTGCAGCATGCCGGATCTTCCCACACCAGGGATCAAACCCATGTCCTCTGCATTGGCAGGTGGATTCTTAGCCATTGGACTACCGAAGAAATCCTGATTGTCACTTTTTAAAACTCCAATGAACAGAGCTAATGACCATCAAGAAAAAGTGCTAAGTGGAGTAAAGGATGGGTTAGTCATTTAGAAAGATATGGCTGGCAAATTTCAGATTTCAGGGGGAGCTCAATGATATAAAGTCAGGGAAGGCTTCTCTGGAGAAGATAAAGGCTACTGTTAAGATAGGTGCTTCATGCTTTTGAAACGGGAGCAGGTGTTCACTGTAAGAGAAATCACACTTGAAACTCCTCCCTTAGAATTGACCATTCACACTCATTCACTCAGCAATGGAAACAATTTCCCCATGTGAACCAAATACTGACCATTTCCAATGTCCCCAGACCAATGAAAACTGCTAATTCTGATTACTAAGAAATCTACCAGGAAAAGATAGCGTCTTCAGTCCAGTTTTCAGCAACCAAACAGCCTATGCCCACTCCCACTCCTGAGATATTTTAAAATACAGTTATATTATGCTCTTGTTTTCACATATTAAACATATGCTTGTTAAAGTGTGTATCCAAAGTGAGGGTTTTCCCCCCATGATTATTTGATATTTTAATTATATGGAATGGATGTTATGGAATGAAACTCCAATTCAAGAATCGACTCTGGGACTTAGCTGTCATCCAGAAACTTGATTGTAAACAATGTGTGAATAATATCTTCATTTCTTTCTCTTTTCTCATGTTTTATTTTTTAAAACTTTTAATTTTGTAGTGGGGAAAAAGTGAAAGTGATAGTTGTTCACTCATGTCTGATTCTTTGCAACCCCATGGACTGTAGCTCACCAGGCTCTGTCCATGAAATTCTCCAGCCAAGAATACTGAAGTGGTTCACCATTCCCTTCTCCAGGGGATCTTCCCATCCCAGGCATCAAACCTAGGGTCCCCTGCATTGCACATGGATTCTTTAGGTGAAGAGTAAAAGGACTCAGCCATGTAAAATATCTGCATCTCTATTTGTCATCCTTCTGAGGCACAGAGAAAGGAAAAGAGATGAGGATTAACAGTCATCGAGCAGCGCTTAATATGCAGACAGACTATGGATAAAGGATCTCATTTAGTCTTTATAAGCACCCTGCCAAGTAAGTATTATCGTCTACATATTTTAGGTGAGGAATCTGAGGCTTAGGGAGATTAAGTAGTATGTCCAAGGTCGTCAGAGTTAGTAATCGGCAGGACTGAGACCTAACTGTGGGTTTATTTTTTGTGCTGGTTTTTACCAATAATCTGTTGTTATTGTTTAGTCACTAAGTTGTGTCTGGCTCTTTTTTGACCCTATAGACTGTAGCCCACCAGGCTTCTCTGTCCATGGGATTTTCCAGGCAAGAATACTGGAGTGGGTTGCCATTTCCTATTCCAGGGGACCTTCTCAACTCAGGGATCAAACCTGTGTCTCCTTCATTCTCCTGTGTCTCCTCAACCCAGGTGGGTTCTTTATCACTGAGCTACCAGTGAAGCCCAACCAAATACGTATCTAAGGGTAAGTTAGTTTATTTGTATGGCAAAGTGGGGCTAATAATACCTGTCTTTTAGAGTGATTGTAAGGACGGATTCTGCTGATGCCACCAAATTACTTAAAATAGTGTCTGGTACATAGTAAGGTCTCAGTGAATATTAGTTTTCATTATGGTTGATCAGATAGGTTCTTCCAGATTGTAGGTGCCTGAACTTGAGTAAACCTTAGTTTTCTCATCTTTACAATATGGAAAAATAATTCATCTTGCATGGCTGTTTTATTTAGCAAGCAGAGACTTTGTCTGGGTTCTGCATGTATTACTGGATTTAACTTTCATAGCAGCCTAATGAGGCAGGTACCCTTCTGCTACCCATTTTATGGATGAAGAAATTGAGGAACTCAGACTTAATTTTTTTCAGGGTAGTTCTGCTGGTAATTAGCTGAACTGAGATTCAAACCCAGACACTCCAGCTCAGAGTTTGTAATGACTACTCCGTGCTACAGATGCAATGAAATAATATTTGTAAAGCATCTGTCCAGTTTCTGACACGTTGCAGCAGCTTAGTAGATATCAGCTACTTTCCCATCTTCTGAATAAAATACCTTTTGAAATTCTGGTGGAATGCAGAATGATGTGAATTCATCAGCTGGCCTGCTTGCTTTCCTAAAATATCCAAGTTTGTGTGACAGCCACATCCCTGTGCTCTTTGAGGGTGCCCGGAAGCAGGTGAATATACCCCTCTCTCTGATTAGGCCCACCTTGGATCATCTTTCCTGTTGATGTGTTGGAGTTCTAGAAGTGGCATCAACACTCATGCACTCACGCGTGTGCCCTGATATCCCAGAGAGCAGCTGTCACTAATAACAGTTCTGAGCAGAACAGCTGGAGGGCACAGCTGATGTTTCTAATGACCGAGAACTAGTAAATGGAGATAAGACAGGCAAGGAGATGGTGCCTGACAGCAGTGCACACCACCCGACGCTGCTGTTGGGAGTTCGCTGGTGAGGAAGCTGTGAGAATTTCAGGCGGGACGATTCTGTGCCGGGCAGGACTACCCTTAGAAAATCAGCCTGGATTGTTTCACATGTGGTTGGATTCGTATTAATAGCATCCTTGACTGTTGGATACGTAATGCTGGTAATTCCATTGTCATAGCAATGACTAAAAATCAAAGTAACCTATGCTGCCACACATTGCTGCCCTGGGGTCAAGAGGTGGTGTATCACCTCTGTGGGGAACTGCTTCTGATAAAGCCCATGGGGTTTACCAGGGATGATGAGAAGGCTTCATTTCCCAGGGCCTTGCTGCTTACAGTAAGGGGGCAGCCTGGAGCTCTTAGCATCAGCCCTGCCTGGGAGCTTATTTCAAATACAGAATTTAGGCCCCGCCTCCAAACTCCAAATCTGCATTTTTAACAAGATCCCCTGTGATCTGGATGCACATTAAAGTTTGAGAAGCCTTATCATACCGAAGAGACAATGGACTTTGAAATAAGTTCCGGGTGGAAATCAAGACTGTCTCTTACTAGCTCTGTTACCATGGGAGGGTCACTTAATCTTTCTAAGCCCCAGTTTCCTGGTCTCTAAACAGATCTTAATACCTCCCTCATGGTGCAGGCACATAACAGGTATTCAACACTTGTCATTCCCCTTCTCCTGTCTCCTTTCCTTCTGCTCACACAGTCAGGAGAAGCAGTTGGTTCTTTGGCGATCATCAGAAAAGTGTGGCAAGATGAAGAAATGAGGATTTTTTCCCTTCCCCCCACCCACTTGTCTCATCTTTCATTTCTCTTCTCTCTCCTGCATTCTTCCACAGTTATAGACACAGTTCTAACCAGGTTCCAGCTGGGGCATTGCTGGGAGGTGACAAACCCTGGAACAGAGGGCCTGTCTGGCTGTGACCTGGATTGGGAGAGGCCAGGACTCCTGGTACAAATGGGTCAGGGGTCAGGTAAGAGGACAAAGTAATTTTCAAAATAAAATTTGGGAATGACAGCAAAGAATGGATCTGTAGAGAAAGAGCCCCGGGGGCAAGTTCAGTTTCAGGGAATTGGTCAGGCAGACATGGGTGTGGGAATGAGGGTGGAGGGAAAGGGGAATGGGGAACAGGAAAATATCCGGGAATAAAGAAGACGAAAATAAACTCGTCAGGACACCTTCAGTCCTTTCACTTCATTCTCGTCTGTGTTCCCAATGTCCCCTGCACATTATACTACCAAGGTACCCACTGCTTTAAATGGAACCACAGGATTAACTCTGATTAGACTAAAAGCCTTCTGGGGATGAATACTATCCTAGGGATCATGCCTTATTTCACTGGTTTCTATATCTAGAATGTATAAGCAAATACTCTGTTCAATGGTAAATGAATGAATGAAATTTTTGCTTCCAATGCTACAATTCCATCACAGTCGGATCCTTAGGGGAATCATGGTGCCTTTAACAAGGCAAATGAGAGGCTCTATGTTGGCCTCCAATCCCGTATGCCTCCATCAGGTAGCAGCCTGGATTCCCCAAGGCACCTTTCTTTTTACAGCTGATGTCTGAAGTGTGGAGAAGGACCAATGGAGAAAGGATGGTGAGTGGGCAGAATCTCTACTCCTCTGGTTTTCCTTTCCTTGTGGTTTTGACTATGGTTAGATTGACAGTCTGTTACTTTCCAGGGAACCAGCTACCAAGCTCAGAGAGACTTAGAAAGAATGATGGTGCCTTTCTTTACTGAAGAGCCACCTGTCAGCTCCCTGTGATGATTCAAAAGGCCAGTCTCTGAGACACCAGCTCAGGGATATACCTGAACTGTGATGGGGACATTGAAACTGGCCTATGAGAGACAGACAGAAAATCCAGCCTCTCCATTCTGGGGGAGAAGAGGGCCAACAGCCAGGTGATGCTGAGAACCCTTGGAAGGTGACAAAAGTCTCAAGGCTGAGGCCCATGAGGAAGGCTGCTTGGTGAGCTCGGCTACTTTCCTGAAATGGATGTCAGGAGCAGAGAGCTCAATCATTCCAACAGCCCCTGGGCCTCAGAACCTGAGACTAACTGCCACTGGGGGCTACTCAACCTATATTTCATTCCATAGCATATCACTCCAGAGCTTGTTTTTGTGGCTCAGCAAACTTGGACTGTAAAGAAAGCCGAGCACTGAAGAATTGATGCTTTTGAACTGTGATGTTGGAGAAGACTCTTGAGAGTCCCTTGGACTGCAAGGAGATCCAACCAGTCCATCCTAAAGGAGATCAGTCCTGGGTGTTCGTTGGAAGGACTGATGTTGAAGCTGAAACTCCAATACTTTGGCCACCTGATGCGAAGGGATGTCTCATTTGAAAAAACCCTGATGCTGGGAAAGATTGAAGGCAGAAGGAGAAGGGGATGACAGAGGATGAGACGGTTGGATGGCATCACTGACTCGATGGACATGGTTTGAGTGGACTCTGGGAATTAGTGATGGACAGGGAGGCCTGGCATGCTGCGGTTCATGGGGTCGCAAAGAGTCAGACACAACTGAGCGACTGAACTGAACTGAACTGAACTGAAACCCATCTACTGGGCTTCCCAGGTGACACAGTGGTAAAGAATTTGCCTGCAATGCAGGAGATGCAGGTTCAATCCCTGGGTCAGGAAGACCCCCTGGAGAAGGAAATGGCAACCCACTCCAGGATTCTTGGCTGGAGAATCCCATGGACAGAGGAGTCCGGTGGGCTACAGTCTATGGGGTATCAAAGAATGGTCCATTTACTGAGCACACAAACCCATCTACAGCCTGGAGTTTCTTCCCCAGAGGGAGGGTGACTGGTGGGAAAGGGAGGGCGGTATGGCTGTTGGAACTTCACGCTGAAAGTGAACCAATGAAAGGAAACCCTGCTTTTCCTCCCCCCTGCTCATCCCAGCAGGGCTTTTCTCATGCTCCAGCTTTCTGAAGCCTTCATCCTTCTCAGAAGACTCCAGACAGAGGTGGGGAGCTGGGAGTCACTAGTGGGTAGGTGGATGGGGGTAGGGATGACCATGGCTCTGCCTGCAGCAGGCAAAGTGCTGAAAGGGATTTTTCTGTATTTTCTTCCCCCACCTTTTTTTTTTTTTCCTATTTGTTGGGATGGATGAGGTGGGTTGGAGGGCTGGGCAGAAGAGAGAGGGAAGGGCAATGAAAGTAGGGAGAGGAGAGTATTTGACACATTATATGCAGTGTGAACTGTCTCTCCTCCCCCCATTCATTTAAAAGTTAGGTCAAATTTGGAGCTTCCCTGGTGGTCCAGTTCTTCCAAAGCAGGAGGCATGGGTTTGATCCCCAGTTGGGGAACTAAGATGTCACATAATGTGCAGGTCAAAAAATTAGGTCAGACTAAAAATATATGTATTTTGTGGTTTCATAAAACCTCACTTATTGTCTTTATAAAGAAAATAGAAGTAAGAGCTATATATATATATAGATTTAGTGACTATGAGCAAGACAAAGCGGTAGCATTATGAAAACAGTGTCCATCCAGTCCAGGAGCTCTGTTATTTTTTCCAGTCCCAAGTTGAACTCACGTTTTGACAGAACATTTGCATCATCCTGCCACGGAAAGAACCACAACCAGAGGAGGTGTTGATTGAGGACAAAAAGAGCCTATGATGGTAAGTGGGAGAAGAAAGCTACAGATAGCAATGTGCCACATGACTAGATGTGGAGAGGAAGTGTTTCATAACTATGCATATTCTCCTCCTAGACTTGATAGGTGTATATACATTAATCAGTCCCTTTTCTCTCCTTTCTCATCCCCCTCTATCTAATATAAAGCAGTTAACCCTGTAATTTGGCATTTAACTCACAGAAGAGCAATCATTGTACCTGAACTAGGAGGAAATATTTTGGGAGGTTAAGTGACATATGGGAGGTGGTGTCTTTCTTTTTCAGGGGCTAGTGAGTGTATCCTTAGTTGTGTAAGGGACAGTTGCATCACGTTAGGAATAACACGATGTTATGTCTTTTGGGGGAAATTCTAACCTGGGGTAAAGGGATGGGCCCTGCTCTCTATATTCAGCTCAGAATTGTTACCATGCTGTCCTCTGAAATACAGAGAAGGCAGGAACCATGTGTCTTGCAATCTCTTTTCCTGTGGGGTTCTGGCTAGAGCTTGTCTACAAGTAGTTCTCAGGTACGATATGGACAAGGCAAAGCCATTCTCCAGAAACTGTTGCTGTCAAGATGTGTAGGCAGCTTCGCTTCTCTACGAGCTCCCAAGAACCATCTGCCTCACAGCTGCAGCCTGAGATGTCACAGCCTCTCAGAGACCCAAGAACGTCAGCAGTTACCCGGCACGGCCTGCCTAACCTTTTTTCTTCCTGCTCTTGCAAAGCTTGTGTAAGACTCTCATTTCTTTCCTTTTTGTGGCTAACATTTCATTGTATATATGTTCTACGTCTTCCTTATCTGTTCCTCTGTTGATGGATATTTAGGTTGCTTCTATGTTCTGGCTATTGTAAATAGTGCTGCAATGAACTTTGGGGTGCATGTATCTTTTTGAATTATGGTTTTATCTGGCTATATGCCCAGGAGTGGGATTGCTGGGTCATATCAGAGTTCTGTTTTGAGTTTTTGTAAAGCAACTATACTTCAATAAAAATTTTAAAAAGACTCCATTTCTATCTGAAATCCTTAACTTCAGATTAAGATTTTAATAAACATCCCAGAAATTCAAGGAAAAGTGTTTTTTCTTTCTCTCTCTCTGATGAACCCCCATGACAATGCTGAATGTCCTGGCACAAGGGCTGAGTGTGGTCATGTGACTCTCATACCACCTGGCAACACCTGGCCTCTGACTGACTGGAACTTCTCAACACTCTGCCCAGCAGTGTTTGTCACAGCGACTTCTGTCTGAGTGCCAAGGGAGATGTGGTCAGTGGGAGAACAAGATGGCAGTCTGGACCGTCTCACTGTAGCGGCTGTGTGGTCTGGTGACAGAGAAGGGTCACCCTGGAGTCCTTGCTGTTGATTACAATGGTTGGGTGACTTTGGTAGGTGACCTTGGTTGACAGTGCCAGAATCTACATAGGGGCAGCTCAGAATCTGGTCGGCCGGATGCCCTAAGAGTGGATCCCTCTGGCTATTCTAGAAACCTTCCTAGAGGCAGGAATCTTGCCCAGCTTTGACCTCACAGAGTCAGACACAACTGAAACGACTTAGCAGCAGCAGCAGCAGTCCCATTGGGTTCACTGAGATGGCTGGCCCAGCATCTGTGGCAGGAATCTCTGGCACCGAGTCAGGGTTCTGTGGAAGTGGCCAAACGCATGGGCTCTGGAGGTCCACTGGTGACAGTCGAATCCTGCCGCACCACTTACCAACTGCATGACCTAGGGCAATCTGTTAATAGCAATACTGTTAACAGCCCCATTATACAGATGAAGACACTAAGGTCTGTAGTATAAGTATCTGTATAATGGGGCTATTAGCATTATCTACCCCATGGGATGTTAATCCATGTAAAATGCTTAGAACAGTATCTTTCTCATACTAAGTGCTATGTGAGAATAAGCATTGTTACAACGACACTGAGGAAAGACAGGTTAGCGTGGTGATGGAGGCTTCAGACAAGTGGGGTCAGTGATGCCAAGGGCAGCACCCCCAAGCCCAGGCTGCTGTGTACTTATGCTAGACTCCTGGGGAGAGCGATGAGGCAGTAAGAGGACAATAAGAGTGAGGTTTTCACTAAAACCCTGGGCAATGGCAGTGCCCTAGCAGATTGGGGATGAGGTGAGGCAGTCTCCTCCTTGGCAGAGAACATAGCCTGGCGGGGCAGCAGGAGTCGGTAGAAAGGTGACAGCGCCTGGCAGGGGGACATGTGCTTGGGAGCTGACTGGGCTTGCTCTGGGCTGCATGCCAGGCACTCTTGAGATCGCCTGAAATAGCTGATGGGGGACTTTGCAAGGGATGTGACAGTCTTAAGACCTAGATTATATTTACATCAGATACCAGTCCCTTGGGTGGAAAGAGGTCTGGTGACAGATAGACTTGGTTTGAATCCCACTTCTGCTACTTACTAAACTGTAAACACATGGAGAGCAGAGGCCATCTTTTTCATTATGGAGCAGACAGAAGGATTCAGTCCATGCATGAATGAATTTGATATTCTGGAACCTCAGCTTCCCCATCTGTAAGATGGCGAGAGTGTGAAAACCACTGGAGGTGATGCAAGGAATACATTAGACAGTTGTCCACAGGCCCCTAAAGCTCCTCATGAATATGCATTAGTTCTTTTTTTAATAGTAAATATTCAGTGTCTTGCTTAAATAGAAACACCATATATTTATTGACTAGAACTGATTAATACTGTTTTGGTCCAGAAAACAAAGTACATTCTACACACACCAGAGACTACATCCTTTAAGGGATCTTGTAAGTGTTTTTCCCAGTTTGACCAGTGCTGTCTTTTTTTTGATTATTCATTTATTTGGCTGTGTCCACTCTTAGTTGTGGCATATGAGGGATGTTTAGTTGCAGCATATGAGGTCTAGTTCCCTGACCAGAGGTTTAACCTGGGCCTTCTGCCTTGGGAGTGCAGAGTCCTAGCGACTGGACCACCAGGGAAGTCCCTTGATCAGTGTTTTTAATTGTCATTTACGACTCAATCCTTTCTGACAGAAATCAAAATATAGCTACTGGCTATTGGGGCACACTGTTGAATTTTAGGAGAGTAAAAGATTGGAGATATGTTACTCAACCATTGAAACAGATTATGACTTGACTTGGAAAAGCTATGCTACAGGGGTAAAAATTGATCTGACCCAGTAATTCAAAAGATGTGAACACTACAAATTATTATTAGGCTTTTCCTTTCTATGCACACTTAATGTGCTTTCTGACCAAACCTGTGCAGGCAAGCTTGGAATAATGGAGTTATTACTTGTTGTTAGGGCCATGGCAGGTCCTCTGAATGATCAATGGGGAAGGGGCTTGTTTCATGTCTTGTCCTCTTGGTCCATCTTGACTCCTCCCCATCAGTCCTCCATGTTGTGGCACTGGAAGGCAGGTATCTAAACGTATTAAGTCTGACCTTAAGTTTAAATCCATCATCAAATCAATGTGCTCTAGTTTGCAAGAGTATCCCTTTCTTTCCTATGTTGCCAGATGCCTGGGCTTGCTATTGCCATTTTCTTCAGAATTAGAATAGTCTTCAGTTGGCTTCTGGGGGTGGAAATAATATTCTGGATGATTAAAACTGCCTACTATTTCACTGTCAGATAGGATGCATATGCTGAGTGTTTTTGAAAGAGAACAAAGCAAGTATCAAGTGTATTGCTACCACCTTAATATAACTTATTATATATAACTATCAAATCAAAGTGTTTCTTTTTACAACTATTTTATAATGCATGGTATATAGTTAAGAGTAAAATCACTGCTTGGAAAGTTTCTTCATTTCTGACATCCTTCAATTCTGTTTCAAGATCAGAGAGAACTTCCCACTCTGCAGAAAGTATTATTTATTGATATGGGATAAATTTTTTCTAAGAAGGAGCCATGGCTGCTTAATGTGAGCAGTACCAAGCACAGCAACCAAATGGCTTGAATAACAAAAAAAATCAAAATGTGAATCACCACTGTCAGATGCAAGCTTTTAAGAATTTTAATTGATATAATTATCATTAGTATGCAATATGTCTTACAACAAATATAGATACAGTGACATCAAATAGCAAAGAAGTTGCACGTCTTTCCATCTTTAAATGGTGTGAGCTTACCCCAAGAAAGCAATCTGGCATTGGTCTCTTGGTTAGCACTATTACCAATATCAATTAGCACTTTCAAATCAAAGTTGAAATGGTACATTCATTTGCCAAAAGAGGTAAAAGGCAAAGAAGGTGAATCAACGTGCAAATTAGCATCTGGCCCAGTTGCAAAATTCATTTCCCAGATGCGAAGGACTGAACCATGCACCTCTGCAAGCAAGACAAAGGGCAAACAGATGATGGTAAACCCAAATCAACTCCATAAAGAACTCAGACTTTGGGATAGTAAGGGCCAGGTCCACGGCCCTCAGCACTCAGATATCCACACGTGTTACCCTAACTCAACAGTCTGTGAGACCTGCATCCTGGGCCATCCTTTCATTCAGGGATGGAACCATCCTTTGTGGTCCCAGGAAGTCAGGCAGTGGCACTGGGGCACAGCTCAGAGCTTTAACAGCTGTCTGTATGTAGCTACTATGCAGGTGTCATTTTATACATTTAAGTAAAACAACACACCAAACAAGAAACCAAGATCACTTATACATCTATGTAATACTTAAAATGTCTATAAATATTTTTCTCCAGAAACTAAAAACACTGTAGACATGACTTCATTAATCCTCACAACAGATTTGTGAGGTAGCATGGGGTGAGGTCCATATGACACCATCACGCCTGCCTAAGAAATGAAGACACAGATGTCCAGGGAGGGCCGGAGCCTTCATCGGGGCCACAAGAAAACAAGGTTGAAGCCCATTCTGTCAGCATTTGTAACCTATATTCTAGAAGGGGCTTCTTCTAGTGTGAGTGACATTCTCTCTAACACTTTCTGACTAGTCCAGTGCCTGGATGGTATGTGGTTGTTGTAGACCCATTGGAGTCATTTCCCTTGTACAGACCTTGAACAGACTCGCTCCCTGAGATAAAGGACGTCACTTATTGGTATATGTTTTGTGTGTGTGTGTGTTGAATGCAGTTGTTAACATTTTTGGCCAACTCAAAAACAGAAAAATGCACTCGGCAAAATAAGGTTCAAGCCATAGGTGTTTTCTACTAACATAACAAGGAGTTCTCGAGTGTTTAGGGGAAGCTGTCACCTTGCAGAATGCATGTGCTGCAGGTCCAGAGCCCTCTCTTTATCACAAAGATCCAGAAGTTCATAAGAGCAACCAACATATCAAAGGCTCTTGTACAACAGCAGCCTTGGTGAGGAAAGCTGCTTGCTGACCCAGTGATTTATAATTGGTCAGGATTCCCTGGGAAGAGGCTGGTCCCTCTCACCCAGGGTTTTTGACTGAAGCAACATCCAAAAGACCACCTCTCCAAAGGGGCTTCATAGACATTTTGTCAACATATCTGTGTCCGAGTGAAAAGAAAACATATGGAATGTCCTTTGTTTTTGTTGAAGTGTCCTTTGCCAAACCGAAAGCCTGTGGGGGGAAGGCTGTGGGTGGGAAAGAGAGACAGTTATTCAGGCCAACCATTGCTAAAAGGGGGCACACTTGGTCATTCCTGGCCACTTCTCTGAGAAAGTCCACTTTTTAAAAATTTTCATAATCAGAGATATGAGAATTCCTAGAAGCCTACTTCTCATTCCCTCCTCCTGTTATAAAATACTTCTGGGGGTTGCTCACTCTCCTTTGGTACCTAGGGAGTTTAGGATTAATTTCTTTCAGAGCTGGGGGTTGGCAGGCTGTGGAAAGTAGCACAGCTCTAATGTTTCTGACACCAGAGAGGTTTAGAACTGCCCGGCAGTGGTCGTTTTCATGCCAGTGCTTCGTTGGGTCATAGCAAGTGACAGGATGAGTTCAAGGTCAAGTTTCTGGAAACTAAACAGAGTTGTGGCAGCAGGTCCACGTTTAGAAATACAAAATGCAGTTTTACGTTCTGTATGATAGCGTCGGACAAGAGAACACATTTTGAAACAGAACTTAATGTATATTTTGTACTCCATGAAATCAGACATAAGATGCCAGTTGCTGTTACCAGGTGTTTCAGGAAGACAGGGTTAGAGCCATGAAATAAAGCTATCTAGAAAACACAGAGAAATAAAAAGGCAATCATGCGCAAAAGCAACTCATCAAACTAAATACTTTAAATACAATGCCAACAAACTAAATACTTTTTCAGATAAAAATTTAACGAATCAGTTCATTTAGTTAAAAGTAAAAACTATCACTAACCTGGAACGTCTTGTTTTGTCACAATGGGCATTGCAATAAATTAGGGTTTCTCATACTTGGCACTATTGACATTTGCGGCGGATAACTCTCAGTTGGGGTGGGCTATCTTCTACATTGTGGGGTGGTGACCACATCCATGGCCTCTATCCACTGGTAGCACCCCTTAGGGGATGACACTCAAAAATTATACCAGGTATTTTCAAATGTTCCCAGTGGGGCAGTGGGGTGAAATTACCTGCTGTTGAGAACACGGCTGGAAATGGATGACCGCAAAGACAATCAGTTCTTTCTCAAAATTTGTGACACAGGATTTTAAAACTGTGTACCCAGGGGTGTTCATTTATTAAACGGCAGAATTAGCAAGGTAAGCGTTTGGGAAAAATAAATGGATTAATCACGGTGTCTATTTCCTATGGAAAAGGCTCACTGAGTAACTGCAGAAAAACAAGAGCCTTTAAAAAATTGCAAAAAGGAAAGTTTACAGCCATTATCCAACAGACAGTAAGGCAGTGAACCAGTTGCTTTGTGGGTAGAAAGCAAGGATTCTACAGGTTCCTCCATGCAGTGGGTGCCTCTGACAGTCACTGGGGGCTGGTCCTACCTTCCTTAATGAGGTATTCAATGCGTGTTGCCCCCACTTCCCTCCCACCTTCCTCCACGCACCACCCCCCCCAAATCTACACTCACTCCACACGCCTCTCCCTTTCTCTCCTACAACTGAACTCTGCACAGCCTTCTCCTGCGGAACCGCAACTCCACTGAAAGCTTGTGGGCTGGGGTCCCAGCTGCGGCTGGCTAGATAACCGGGCATCCTTAGCAGACACAGATGGCCTGGAGGGGTGGCCGGGAGACTGGCACGCTGAGATCCGACAGCAGTTTGCTACTCTGTAGTAGTAAGGCTGGCTGGTCCCCTCCAGGGCACCTTCTTGCTTCCTTTCTCCCTAATTAGGCAGCTAAGAAGCTGGCCTCCAGCTTGCAGAGCCAGGCAGGTATCCGATCAGACACAACCAGATAAACCAAGATTAAAAAGGAATCTGAGAAACCCCTGCTTCCTTACCTGTAGGGCGAACTCCTCCTAGCACACAGGGCCTTTCCCCTCATCAAGATTTAAGGTAATTTCATAACGAAAAGTTTAAGAAATACCACACACAGAAAGTTCCCCTAAAAGTAACCCCTGACGACACAACTTGATCCATCCCTCTTCCTGGTTCTTCTCTCGGTGGGACCCCTGCTAGGTACAGACGTCACCACCGTGGCGTCCAGCCTGGATGGTTCAGGGCTGGCCCATGTCCGCTGCATATCAGACTCCACTCACTTTTAAATAATTTTGTTTTTTGTTTTTTTTTTTGGTACCAGAAAGGAGAAGTTGTAGCAGCCAGAGGAGAGGGAGGAAGAAAACAAAACAACCAGACCAACAAAACAGGATTGTCGCTCAAGGAGCCTCAGGTATTTGTTATTAATTCTACTGGATAAGCACTGATAAATAAAGACAGTTATTCCTCATCTCGGCCACGTTCTTTTGTTAGGAGTCATCATACAGAGGGTTGTTGTAGTTTCCCCAGGACCCGTAGTCGTGGTCGTCCAAGAGTCTTCCGTAGGAGGAATGCCTGGTGGGAAGAAGAGGCTGTGGTTATTTGGAGAAGTTGCCCATGTTGCGGACAGCCCTGTGTCCTGGGGCCCGAAGGGGAAGGGAAGATGTGATTCTTCACAGGACAAACTCTTGGCAGAAGATCCATCAAGCAGGGAGGCCCCAGTCTGCAAACTCCCTGTAAGTTATGACTGACCCATTGGGATCCCTACTGGCACCTTCTGTTGAGATCTGCTGGGCTCTTGTCTCTCTCATTGACCTCTGGTGCTGGAGAAGGAAGAGGCTCTATTTCCAAGGCTACTTAATAAGAAGTAAGGGGAAAGCAAAGGTTGCATTCCTGGCATTTGGGCTTAGGTTCTGGACTTTATTTTCCCTGAAATGATAATGACAGAACCAGACCCAGTGATACTCTCACCACCCCCCTGAACTTCATATAATGTTTTATCATCATCTACAGAGTTTTTCTATGTTCCATGGTCACGTGAGCCTCAAAATAAAGCCATGGTCCAGTATTGCTTATCCTTACTTCTTCGATGAGGAAAATAGGGCTCAGAGATGTTAACGGACACACCCAAAGTCACCCAACTGAGCTATGAGTTGAGCCCCTACCTCTGGGATCTGAGCCCAGTGCTCTGAGCTCAGTTTCTTAGAGTTTGATTAGCACCTGAGTTCAATGGCAATATGCACTTATCAGGCTTTGCTGGGTCATCCCAGGAACCTGTTCCACAATTATTGTTTCTAAAAGACACTGAAATCAGATTGTTATCATTCTTCCATTTAAAACCATTGAGCAGCCCCTCATTCCACACAGAGTAAAAGCCAAAGTCACCATGATAGTCTGCAAAGCCCTACAGGGTCTGGCTCCTTTTATTACCTCTCCGAGCACATCAGCTACTTGCCAGTGCCTCTTGCTCTTTCTGCTCATGCCTGACACACCTGCTTCAGGGCCTTTGCACTTACTGTTCCCTCATCTTGGAACGTTTTTCCTCCAGATTTCCACACAGTTCTTTTCATTTCCTTCAAGTCTGCACAAATGTTACCTTCTCAAGGCAGCCTTCCTTAGAAAATCTATTTAAACTTGCAACTCCCATCCCACAGCATTCCCTGCTTAATTTTACTCATAGTACTCATCACCTTCTAACATACCATATAATTTACTTATTTATACTGTTATTGCCTCTCTCCTCTAATTAGACTTCATGTATGGATTATTTGCCTGATTTATTTTTCTTAACTCTAATTCCAGCACCTAGAAGAGTAAATCCTCAACAAATAGTAAGTCCTCAATAAATGTTTATGGAAGAAACAGTGATTGGAAAAAAAAATCCTGAAAATTGAATCTGATCACAAGATGGGAGCTTCCTGGAAAGGATTACGGCCTTTTAAGACTAAAACTAATGAGAGGACTGAGAGAATATTACAAAATGAGACTCTGGTGCCTCTGAGATTCAGGCTAGCTTGGGAATTTTTACACCTTGCCACTGGAAATCAGGAATGCTATATATATAGTACAGACAAACATACCCCCCCCCAATTTCTTTCTCACCTAAATATGAAAATTAAACAAAATGAAAATACAACACAAGAGGCACAAAAAGCACTTGTTATATACTCCTCTCTGTTGCTAAAATAATTGCTGTCACTCTTCTAAACTTACTTATATCTGTCAGGTATTTGAGAAGAGATGATCTTGAAAAGAACCAGATTGTTGCTGTGTTGGCTTCAGTCTCTTAGCTTTCAAGATTCTCATTTCTGTCCTGAAGGCTGGCTCAGTGGACCCAGTCTATATACTTGAAAACTTCCACAGTGTACTTTGTTTTCCCTAAAGGTGCATGCTCATCTCTGGGGGTGTGAGAAGGAAAAAGATCACAAATAACACACCACTGATCTATTGATTGGCAGGAATAGGGGAGGTTAGTGTTGAACACTCCATCCACACTTAACACCTTCAATTCCAATCAAAGCCTTTAACTGGATAGTTGAGAAATGGAAGCTATGGAATGAACAAGTAAAAACCTAGGGATTACAAGACTGGTGCATCCTGATTCTTTGTGCTCTCAAGGACAGTAGCCTGCCCACCTGACTCCTCTGTCAATGAGATGTCTCAGGCAAGAATACTGGATTGGGTTGCCATTTCCCCTCCAGGCATCTTCCTGACCCAGGGATTCAGCCTGCATCTCCTACACCGGCGGGTGGATTCTTTACCACTGAGTCACAAGGGAAGCCCTTATAAGATTGGCGCTGGGCCTAAATTTCAGCATGATTTACTGTGGCAAGCCTGGCCAACAAGTACCCAATAAACACATTCTCTTATTGATAGAATTCTCCTGCCTCACCTTTGCATGGTAATTTAACTTCTCACAGCATTTTTATATCGATCATATAATTTTATTCTCATAAAATATCAGTTGGACCTATAGATGTACATCCTAGACTATATTTTAAACCCCATATTTCGTCATCTATAAAATGGAGAAACAAAAAAAAAATTGCGTTAGAATTTTTGGGTGGATTAAATGAGGTAATGCATATAAAAGACACAATAAATGTTGGCCAACATTGCTTTTCAATTTTTATTATAATGAAACATATAGGAACTCATGGTAGATCTGCAAAGAAGAAAAAAGTTTACTGAGTGAAAATGGAACCTCCTTCACTTTCACCAGGAACTCCTGAAACTATGCCCCAGGCATGGTTATAAAACCAGCTTCTTATATTATAATTAAATGAAATTATTACCATGCTGGAGTCGGGTTAGAGGATTAAAAAATCTTCTGGACATCAGGTCTTACTGCTTGTGGTTATTTCAGGCAAGACTATTTGATCAGAGCTATACCTGAACCTCTTGTGTTGTAAGAGATGTCTACTACTGTTACTACTACTACTACTACTACTACACACACACACACACACACACACACACACACACACACACACTAGTAAAATAATGGGAAAAGATGGAGCTTTCATTTTTCTTTGTCTTCTCATTTGAAGGAACCGTGAATTGAACAAATCACTGATAAATGAGGAAAGCAACGTAGGAGATAGAGATAAAACGGATTTGGGAATGTACTGAGCCTGTAGCAGTGTAGCTGCTCAGGCGTGTCCGACTCTTGCGACCCCATGGACTGTAGCCTGTCAGGTTCCTCTGTCCACAGGACTCTCCAGGCAAGAATACTGGAGTGGGTATCTATGTCCTTCTCTAGGGGATCTTCCTGACCCAGGGATCAAACCCAGATCTCCTGCATTGCAGACAGATACTCTACCATCTGAGCCACCAGAGAAGCCCCACCGAACCCAAAGGGCATGTTTTATTATGAGCCTAAACAAGAACTGGGTGAGCTGGAATTCAAGCCAGGTTTGGGTAAATTCTGTAATGCTGCAGAAAGAGGAAGACAAACACATCGTTTTGTGTGTGTGTGTTTTTGTGTGTGTACATGTCTGTGAGATAAGTAGAGAATCATTAAGGATCACTTTCAACTAGCTCTCCAGGTCAGAACTTCTTAAATCATGACATGTTTTAGATGGAAATGGGGGACTTTTCCGGATTGGCATTTGTGGAGTCTGAAGTGGTGAAAAAGCTCCCACTCTCAAGATTAGGAAGATGGGGCTTAGCTCCAGGGATCTGAAAGGCTGTTTCTATGATGTCATGGGAGGGCTGCTACTAAAACTAAGGTCAGTTGGCTCTGTACTGCAAGGCGGCTGATCTAATTTCAATCTGAAGAGCCCTCTGTATGAATGACATCATCGTCAGGTCAAGGCAGTTTTGTTTACTCCATTGCTTCATAAAGACCGGCAGGCAGCCAGCACAGCTAAGGTTTCCATTTGCTATGCATTGGCTGCCTTAGATGGTAAACCTCCCGGGGGGCAGATTATGACTTTGCTTCTAATTTTCTGAATGTCTGATATGTTGCTCTTAACACAATGATACTTTTATAAATACTTAATGATCATTGCTTAGATCCAGTGTAGCATATAAACAGGACACAGAGAAAATACACAGTTTCCTTGGTCAATACCAGCAGGGATTAGTATGTGCCCAGTCACTTAGTCGCATCCAACTCTGCGACTGTAGCCTGCCAGGCTCTTCTGTCCATGGAATTTTCCTGGCAAGAATTCTAGAGTGGGTTGCCATTTCCTCCTCCAGGGGATCTTCCTGACCCAGAAATTGAACCCACATTTCCTGTGTCTCCTGCATTGAGGGCGATTCTTTACTACTGGGATTAGTATGGCCTGTGGCAATTCGCACATATATGGAATCTAGAAAAATGGTACTGATGAACCTATTTTAGCAGGGCAGGAATAGAGACTTTAGCAGATGCAGACATAGAGACTTGTGGACACAGGTGGGGGGGGGCGTGGGGAGGAGAGGGGGTATCGAATTGAGACAGTAGAATTGACATATATCATATCCCATTTTGTCCCCTGGGTTCTGTTTTTAGCTAACGAAACCATCTGATACAGTAGAACAACAGTGAGAAGAAGCATAGTGTCATTGATTTACAGGGGCTGTGAGCTCATGCTGAATGCTTTAAAGCCATGTCATTGCATAGGAGAAATTCTAATTTTCTTTCCTCTTTACACACTACTGTGTGTAAAGCAGAAAGCTAGTGGGAAGCTGCTGTGCAGCATAGGGAGCTCAGCTCGGTGCTCTGTAATGACTTAGACGGATGGGATGGGGGGCAGGGTGAGAGGGAGGCTCAAGAGGAAGGGGATGTATGCATACATATAGCTGATTCCCTTTGCTGTGCAGCAGAAATCAATACAACATTGTAAAGCAATTATACTCCAAAAAAAAAAAAGGAACACAGAGGGCCAAAGCTACAGTTTTGACCTTAAAGATTAGAAGAGGAAAGAAAATTAGAATTTCTCCTATGCAATGACATGGCTTTAAAGCATTCAGCATGAGCTCACAGCCCCTGTAAATCAATGACACTATGCTTCTTCTCACTGTTGTTCTACTGTATCAGATGGTTTCGTTAGCTAAAAACAGAACCCAGGGGACAAAATGGGATATGATTTATGTGAAGCTCTTGCCTCATTGCTTTCTTCTCAAGTGGTTTTGCTCTAACAAAGCAGCAGTCCCCACTCCCTCTCCCCTCGCCCCATCTGGTCAGTGATGCCTTCTTGGTGACAACTGGTAAATGTAGTGGTGATGCTTGTGGTTTGAAGCCTTTCCCACAACTGTGAAAACATACCTATTTTAAGCTAGCTATAGCATCAATACTTAATGGAACTCAACCATCTTTGAAAATGAATGAGGTGTTTACCTTTATTCTTTGTGGAGACAAACATATTTTAGAAAACACCTTCTTCTTTATAAGGGTCAACTCCAGGTCTCCAACAAGTCTACAACTTTGCTTATTACTATTCCTCCTAAGGTCCTCTTGTCCCTAGTTAAGTGGATCTTGTCATTCAATCACTGGGGCTTATTACATGCTAAAAAGGAGAGTTATAAATATGAATAAGATATGGCTTAGTGCTGGGAAAACAAAACTGAACTTGCAGCTCATTAGTCATTAGCCATTAAGCCTTAGACTCACATCTTCCATTAGCAAAGCCAGTTTTGTGTAGCTGTCACTGTCTCCGTTGTTTATGTCTGTGGCTTTTTTTTTTTTTCTCCTGATTCTCATTTCCCTGCCTGGCTTCTTTCACTTATTCATTGAAAAGTTACCATTGATCAGGCCTTATTCTGGGGCCTTATTCCGGGCTATTCTAGTGAACTAAGAGATAGAAATTCCTGTCCTAAGGGAGCTTACATTCCAGTGGGAGCATCCCTCAGAAGAAATGAAGTAACTCTCATGGTTAACAAAAGAGTCCAAAATGCAGTACTTGGGTGCAATCTCAAAAATTATAGAATGATCTTGGTTCCTTTCCAAGGCAAACCATTCAACATCACAATAATCCAAGTCTTTGTCCTAACCACTGATGCTGAAGAAGCTGAAGTTGACCAGTTCGATGAAGACCTACAAAACCTTCTAGAACTAACACCAAAAATGATGTCCTTTTCATCATAAGGGATTGGAATGCAAAAGTAGGATGTCAAGAGGTACCTGGAAAAACAGGAAAGTTTGGCCTTGTAGTACAAAATGAAGAAGGGCAAAGGCTAACAGAGATTCATCAAGATAACATGCTGGGCATAGAAAACACTCTCTTCCAAAAACATAAGTGATGATTCTACACATAGACATCACCAAATGGTCAATACAGAAACTGGATTAATTATATTTGTAGCCGAAGATAGAGAAATTTTATACAGTCAGCAAAAATAGGACTGGGAGCTGAGTGCCACACTGTTTTGCTACACAAAACTGGCTCAGATCATGAACTCCCTGTTGTAAAAGTCAGACTTAAATTGAAGAAAGGAGGAAAAACCACTAGGCCATTCAAGTATGACCTAAATCAAATCCTTATGATTGGAGGTGATGAACAGATTTAAGGGATTACATCTGATAGACTGAGAGCCTGAAGAACCATGGACAGATGGTCATAACATTGTACAGGAGGCAGTGACCAGAACCATCCCAAAGAAAAAGAAATGCAAGAAAGCAAAGTCATTGTCTGAGGAGGCTTGCAAATAGCTGAGGAAAGAAGAGAAGTAAAGAGCAAGAAAGAAAGGGAAAAATATACAAAACTGAATTGCAGAGTTCAGTTCCAGAATATAGCAAGGAGAGATAAGAAAGTCTTCTGAAATGAACAATACAAAGAAATAGAGGAAAACAACAGAATGGGAAAGACTAGAGATCTCTTCGAGAAAATTGGAGAGATCAAGGGAATGTTTCATGCAAAGATCCTTTATTGGATAGAAATAGTATGGACCTAACAGAAGCAGAAGAAATTAAGAACAGGTGGCAAGTATACACAGAATAACTGCACAAAAAAGATCTTAATGACCTACAAAATCATGATAATGTTATCACTCACCTAAAGCCAGACATTCTGGACCTTAGGAAGTGGGCCTTAGGAAGCATTACTAAGAACAAAGCTAGTGGAGGTGATGGAATTCCAACTGAGCTATCTAAATCCTAAAAGATGATGCAGTTAAACTGCTGCACTCAATATGTCAGCACATTTGGAAAACTCAGTAGTTGCCACAGGACTGGAAAAGGTTAGTTTTCATTCTAATCCCATAGAAGGGCAATGCCAAAGAATGTTCAAACTACTGTGCAGTTGTGCTCATTTCACATGCTAGCAAGGTTTTGCTAAAAATCCTTCTAGGTAGGCTTCAGTAGTATGTGAACTGAGAACTTCCAGATATACAAGCTGGGTTTAGAAAAAGCAGAGTAACCAGAGATGAAATTGCCAACATTCACCAGGTCATTGAGAAAGCAAGGGAATTCCAGAAAAACATCTACTTCTTTAGTGGCTATGCTAAAGCTTTTGACTGTGTGGATTGCAGCAAGCTGTAGAAAATTCTTAAAGAGATGGGAATACCAGACCACATTACTGTCTCCTGGAAACCTGTATGTGGGTCAAGAAGTAAGAGTTAGAACTGGACATAGATCAACTGACTGATTCAAAATTGGGGAAGGAGTATGACAAGGCTGTAGATTGTCACCCTTTTTATTTAACTTCTATGCAGAGCACATAATGCAAAATGCCAGGCTGGATGACTCACAAGCTAGAGTAAAGACTGCTGGGCTAAATATCAACAACCTCAGATAAGCAGATGATACTACCCTAATGGTAGAAAGTGAAGAGGAACTAAACAGCCTCTTGATAAAGGGAAAGAGGAAAGTGAAAAAGTTGGCTTGAAACTCAACATTATAAAAACTAAGATCATGGCATCCTGACCCATCACTTCATGGCAAATAGATGGGGAAAAAATGGAAACAGTAGGCACATTTTACTTTATTGGGCTCCAAAATCACTGTGGAGGAGTCTGCAGCCATGAAATTAAATGATATTTGCTCCTTGGAAGGAAAGCTATGACAAACCTAGACAGCATTTTAAAACACAGAGACATTATTTTGCCAACAAAGGTCCATATACTCAGTTCAGTCGCTCTGCCATGTCCGACTCTTTGTGACCCCATGGACTGGAGCACGCCAGGCCTCTCTGACCATCACCAACTCCTGGAGTTTACTCAAACTCATGTCCATTGAGTCAGTGATGCCATCCAACCATCTCATCCTCTGTCATCCCCTTCTCCTCCTGCCTTCAATCTTTCCCAGCATCAGGGTCTTTTCAAATGAGTCAGCTCTTCGCACAAGGTGGCCAAAGTATTGGAGTTTCAGCTTCAATATCATTCTTTCCAATGAAGATTCAGGACTGATTTCCTTTAGGATGGACTGGTTGGATCTCCTTGCAGTCCAAGGGACTCTCAAGAGTCTTCTCCAACACCACAGTTCAAAAGCATCAATTCTTCAGCACTCAGCTTTCTTTATAGTCCAACTCTCATATCCATACATGACTACTGGAGAGACCATAGCCTTGACTAGATGGACCTTTGTTGGCAAAGTAATGTCTCTGCTTTTTAATATGCTGGCTAGGTTGGCCATAGCTTTCCTTCCAAGGAGCAAGCATCTTTTCATTTCATGGTTTCAGTCACCATCTGCAGTGAGTTTGAAGCCCCCCAAAACAGTCTATCACCATCTATCTGCCATGAAGTGATGGGACCAGATGCCATGATCTTAGTTTTCTGTATGTTGAGTTTCAAGCTAACTTTTTCACTCTCTTCTTTCATTTTCATCAAGGGGCTCTTTAGTTCTTCGCTTTCTGCCATAAAGGTGGTGTCATCTGCATATCTGAGGTTGTTGATATTTCTCCCAGCAATCTTGATTCCAGCTTGTGCTTCATCCAGTCCAGCATTTCTCATGATGTACTCTGCATATAAGTTAAATAAGCAGGGTGGCAATATACAGCCTTGATGTACTCCTTTCCCGATTTGGAACCAGTCTGTTGTTCCATGTCCACTTCTAACTGTTGCTTTCTGACCTGCATACAGATTTCTCAGGAGGCAGGTCAGGTGGTCTGGTATTCCCATCTCTTTCAGAATTTTCCACAGTTTGTTGTGATCCACACAGTCAAACACTTTGACATAGTCAATAAAGCAAAAGTAGATGTTTTTCTGGAACTCTCTTGCTTTTTTGATGATCCAATGGATGTTGGCAATTTGATCTCTGGTTCCTCTACTTTTCTTAACCCAGCTTGAACATCTGGAAGTTCATGGTTCACGTACTGTTGAAGACTAGCTTGGAGAATTTTGAGCATTACTTTGCTAGTGTGTGAGATGAGTGCAATTATGTAATAGTTTGAGCATTCTTTGGCATTACCTTTCTTTGGGATTGAAATGAATACTGGCCTTTTCCAATCCTGTGGCCACTGCTGAGTTTTCCAAATTTGCTGGTATATTGAGTGCTGCACTTTCACAGCATCATCATTTGAAATAGCTCCAGTGGAATTCTATCACCTCCACTAGCTTTTTGTTCATAGTGAGGTTTCCTAGGGCCCATTTGACTTTGCATTCCAGGATGTCTGGCTCTAGGTGAGTGATCACACCATCATGATTATCTGAGTCATGAAGATCTTTTTTGTATAGTTCTTCTGTGTATTCTTACCACGTCTTCTGAATATTCTGCTTCTGTTAGGTCAATACCATTTCTGTCCTTTATTGTGCCCATCTTTGCATGAAATGTTCCCTTGGTATCTCTAATTTTCTTGAAGAGATCTCTAGTCTTCCCCATTCTATTGTTTTCCTCTGTTTCTTTGCGCTGATCGCTGAGGAAGGCTTTCTTATCTCCCCTTGCTATTCTTTGGAACTCTGCATTCAAATGGGTATATCTTTCCTTTTCTCCTTTGTCTTTCGCTTCTCTTCTTTTCACAACTATTTGTAAGGCCTCCTCGGACAACCATATATACATTACCATGTGCAAAATAGATAGCTAGTGGGAAGCTGCTGTAAAGCACAGGGATCTCTGCTCCATAGTCTGTTATGACCCAGAGGGGTGGGGGTGGGTATCCAAGAGAGGGGGGATATATGTATACATACAGCTGATTCACTTAGTTGTACAGCAGAAAGTAACACAACATTGTAAACCAATTATGCTCGAATTAATAAAAAAGTGAACCAAACACCTCTAGTCATGGATCAGCATGTTCAAAAAAACAAAGGCATGAAACAATAGAAGATTATACCCGGGAAACTTTAGAGCCCAGTGTTTTTAGAGTGTTGGGAGGTGAAAGTAGAGTAGGGTTACTTAAAGTCTCGTCCTTGGACCAGCAGCTTTGGCATCACCCATGAACTGTTGAGAGCTGCCAGTGTACGGGCCCCGCCCTGACACACAGAGTCAGAACCTAAGGGGCTGAGACCCAGGAAACTGTATTTTGAATAGGCTTGCCCATTGGCTCTCATGCAAGTTGAAATTTGAGAACCACTGAGTTAGAGAATCAAGTCACTAGACCTACAGAATGCCAAAAGCTGGTCCGAAAAGACCAGTGTGTAGCAAACAAACCCCAGAAGATCTTAGACATCATGACTGGCTCCTTGTGGGCCTGCTTTTTAAACCTAATAAGAGCCAGGAGGAATCCAGTTGTAGAAAATGTCATCACCAGAAGACTTAAAGTAAAACAGGTTACTTCTAACCAGATGTCTTAGAAGCCAGGTCCTGTTGCATCTATAAATCAAGATCACAGTTATTTTTGTGATGGGAACAGCCCATGTTGTCTGTCTGGGTTACCAGCATACCTAATTACAGCAGCATCCGCAGTACTATAACAGATACAGTCTCCTGCCTGGGAGATTATCCCGTGGCTGAACAGTTTTGAGCCAATTTAAACAAAAACAAAACCGACTTACCTCATTCTTCAATCATCACTAATTAAAGACACCCTTCTGCTAGAGGCAGGCAGGGCTTTTGCTTTCTTTTAAAGTTGCAAACAAGCCCTGGAATAAAGACTTCGCAGAGATAGTTTCTATTAATGAATGCAGCATGAGGATGCCACTTCACAGGCGTTTAGACAAAGCGCAACTGAAATTGCCAGGATGGAACATGGACGTCTTCACATCAACATGTAATTAGAAAACTGAGCTGCGGTGTCATCTTCCTCCTCCTCTCCTCTCTGCTCTGCTTTGAATCCCTGATGCCTAGAGAATGGGGCTGTTGGTGGCTACCATTTTACTTAGCGACTAAGCAGGAAGCATGTGATGATAATTACAACGATGACAGTATCGACCCTACCATGGTCCTTACTTCAACCCTGGGACCTGAATATTTATCTGTATCATAATTTAATCCTCATAACAAGCCTGAGTTAGGTATTTGTGTTCTAGTCCCATTTCATAAGGGAAGAAACTGAGCACAGAGTGCTTAGTAAATTTGCCTTAGAGGCCATGTTCTTAACCACCATGTAATACAGTCTTTCCAGGTTGCCTACATTCATTCCTTCATTTCCTCTGCAAGACAACCTTGAAAGACAGGTGTTATCAGCTCTATTTTTTCAGGTGAAGAAATGAAGGTTCAGGGAGATTATAATTTGCCCAAGGCCACCTAAATAGTAGAAGGATCAGGATCGAACCTGATTGCAAAGCCCATGTTCCTCCCTCCACTCCATACTCCTGCCAGCTACAATGCATGGGTGGATACTAGTAAAGACTGTTGGAAGGTTCTGGGCTGTTCATTTTTATTAGCTGCATCTAAACATGGCTTAGGTTACAGAGAGATGAGGTCCTCCAGACAGGAGATAACGTGACAAAACTAGGGGTCACGGATCCCTAAAGAGCAGAGTGTGAAAATGGATGGCTGATCAGTTTACCCAACATCTTCAGAAGGAGTTAGAATTTGGCAAAGAGGTGAAACTCTCAAGCCACTGTTTCACAGAGCTCTCCAGGAGGAGGAGGCCCTTTTTCTGGTGATGAGGCTGCCCTTTCAAACAGACTCTTCTTCCACATTGGCCGGGACATTGGCTGGGCCAGGCTATAGCCCAGGCCAGATGCTAATGGATCCCTCAAGGGCTGTGATTTCAGTCACTTGCTGCTCAGGCCAGGTGAGCTGAAAACCACAGACAACATACCTCTTGTCATTTACTGTTCTCAGAAATCTGGGACAATAGGAATGGAAGAAATTTCCAGCCAAGGCCAAACTTAACCTTAGGTATGCATACACATAAACACACACATGCATCTATGCACATTTGACAACTGAGCCAAATGTATTTTGGATGAATGATTAGTGCGTGCTAAGTCATTTCAGTTGTGTCCAACCCTTTGTGACCCTATGGACAGTGGCCCACAAGGCTCCTCTATCTGTGGGATTCTCCAGAGAAGAATACTGGAATGGGTTGCCATTTCCTCCTTCAGGGGTTCTTCCTGGCCCAGTGATCGAACCTGTGTCTCCCGCATTGACAGGCAGGTTCTTTACCGCTAGTGCCACCTAAGCCTCTTAATGATTAGTGGGGCTTTCCAAGAATCTGGCAGAGTAACACTTGAAGGGGTTTTAGCACAACCTTAAGATTTATGAGTGCTATTAACCTCCTTATATTATCATTTTTCCAAAATAATTAACATAGCAGCACAAAGGGGTTTTCCTTAGGGGGTTTCCAAACAGGGGTCTGATCACTTTATCCATCCTTAAGTTTGTAGTGCCAAAAATAATGAACAATCTTATACTCATACCACTGGGGGCCTTTCTACATTAAGAGGAGGATCTACATTATGGGGAAGAGAAACAATGACTGGTTCATCTCAGTCATTCACTGAATTTATTATGTGAAGAAAGCCTGGAGAAAAAAGTATATCTTAAATTTTTAAAATTAAATGTTATACAATTTTAATCAGCACTCATTAGAACCAATTTTAATGGCCCACCAAGTTCTGAGACGGCAGAACTGTGTCTTATCACTGATATGACCCCAGGGTTTAAAAGAGTGCCTGGCACATGGCTAATGCTCAGTAACTATCTATGGAGCAACCATCTACTGGCGTTCCTTCCAGCTGACCACTTTGATGATGACGACGATGACAGCAGTGGTGGGATGAGAACTATGTACTTGGGAGGCAGTGTCCAACTTCCTCCAAACGATGCCATCAAATAGTTAAAGCTACTGTCCTCATCTTCAAGGGGCTTCCCTGGTGGCTCAGTTGGTAAAGAATCCGCCTGCAGTGCAGGAGACCCAGGTTTGATCCCTGGGTTGGGAAGATCCCCTGGGGAAGGGCACGGCTATCCACTCATGTATTCTTGCCTAGAGAATCCCACAAACAGAGGAGCCTGGCAGGCTACAGTCCATGGGGTTGCAAGAGTCAGATGTGACTTAGTGACTAAACCAGCACATCGTCTTAGAGGGGAGGGACGTCAAGGTTAGTGAATCTCTGTTACATGCCACGGTGATGGTATTAATGGAACCTGCTAGAAAATGTGAGGGCTGGGACAGAAACTGACAGCCCCCTGCTCCCCAGTGGGTCTCAATTCTTAGTCACTGTCTTAGCCTGCCTGTCTGTGGTCAGTGGGAGGCTTCAGGTGGTGAACTTGAATTCTTGCCTGGGGTCAATAGCAACAGTCCTGAGGTTATTTCAACATTATTCTTGTGTGGAGAGAGGGAAGCGTTTCTATTTTGTACCTTGTGGGTGTTCCTTTTGGTGACACAGCCCTTTGGAACTCACCATTGGTGACTCCAAAATGACTCCAAAGTTTCTCTGTAAGTTCCTTTTTTTGAATCTCACCCGGAATCTCCCAAACGCAAAGAGAAGCTCTGTTACAAAATGGGAATGAGGTACTCAGAAAGGTTCATAAAAGCCAATGTAACTCGTAATTAAAATGCAGTGTTTCTACGGTGATAAACTAGTAATTCGGAGAAGGCAATGGCACCCCACTCCAGTACTCTTGCCTGGAAAATCCCATGGATGGAGGAACCTGGTGGGCTGCAGTCCATGGGGTCGCTAAGAGTCGGGCACGACTAAGCGACCTCACTTTCGCTTTTCACTTTCATGGATTGGAGAAGGAAATGGCAACCCACTCCAGTGTTCTTGCCTGGAGAATCCTAGAGACAGAGGAGCCTAGTGGGCTGCCGTCTAAGGGGTCTCATAGAGTCGGACATGACTGAAGTGACTTAGCAGCAGCAGCAGCAGCAGCAAACTAGTAATTAAGCCAGATGGAAAAGGGTAACATTGAGTAAGATATCATTCATAAAACTGTTTGATGCTTAAGGAAATACAGCCTTAATGAAGAGAAAGATAATTTTTAAAAAAATCTGAAGACCCCAAAACCCTTCATAAAGGCTTTAGACACAGATAATGCTGACATTTTAATTCCAGTTTCTCTTTGAAACATTTCTTTCCTGTTCTTTGTACCTGAGATAAGGTGATATTATAAGGCACTCTGCTACTTGACACCATCATTAGATTGATTTGGTTCATGTGTAGAACAAAAGATGGAGATAAAAGGGGAGTGGCGGGGAGGGCTTCCCTGTGGGCCCTGGGCTGGGCTGGGGTGACTGGAAGAGATGAGAGGCAGCAGAAGGGAGGTGTGGTTAGAGATGAGACACTAAATATATGAGCTCCGTGTGGAGAACCAGACATGCCCCTTGAGAAAGAAGCACAGCAGTGATAAAAAAAAAAAAAAAACAGGAGCACCCCTGTGTGCACTACCATGCCTGTGTGCTTGTGTGTTCTTACACTGGGTTGTTCATTTATTCAGTGTATGAAGCATCTTCTTTGGGCCAGCAAAATGCTCACAGATAAAGTCAGGATCCTCACGCAGCTTACAGTTTTGTGGGGAAAAGAGACAATAGACATGTGAAAAAATATATAAAAAAAACAAATGAAATCAGATTATTGCCCGGATGAAATTAATTGAGACACTAGGAGAAGAAATAATAAGGGCACCAAACCAAGAGGAGGAACCTCTCCTAGAGAATGTCACTTGAAAGCCATGTATGAGGAAGAACCAGAAGAAAAGCATTTCAGGGAGAGGGTCCAACAAGACAAACGCTACTGATGAACCTATTTGCCGGGCAGGAATAGATGGAGATGAGAAGAGTGGACATGTGGGCACAGGCAGGGAAGGAGAGGATGGGACGAACTGAGAAAGTAGCGCTGACATGTATATACACTCTCGTGTGTAAAAAGAGATAACCGCTGGGAAGCTGCTATATAACACAAGGAGCTCAGCCCAGTGCTCTGTGATGACCTAGAGGGGTGGGATGGCAGTGGGGTGGGAGAGAGGATCCAGAGGGAGGGACTATATGTATACATAAGCTGAGCACCTAAGAACTAATGCTTTCGGACTGGAGCTGGAGGAGACTCTCGAGAGTCCCTTGGACTGAAAGGAGATCAAACCAGTCAATCCTAAAGGAAATTAATGCTGAATATTCACTGGAAGGACTGATGCTGAAGCCTAAGCTCCAATACTTTGGCCACCTGATGCGAAGCGCTGACTCACTGGAAAAGACCCTGATGCTGGGAAAGATTGAAGGCTGGAGGAGAAGGGGACGACAGAGGATGAGATGGCTGGATGGCATCACTGACTCAATGGACATGAGTTTGAGTAAGCTCCAGGAGTTGGTGATGGACAGGGCTGCCTGGCATGCTGCAGGCCATGGGGTCGCAAAGAGTTGGATAGGGCTTAGAGACTGAAGAACAATAGCTAATTCATGTTGCCACAGAGCAGAAGCTAACACAAAAGTGTAAAGCGATTATACTCCAATAAAAAAGCCAGTTTCTCTCTCTTTCTCTCTCTCTCTCTCACACACACACACACACAAGAACCAAGGACCTGGAGAGACAAGGAACCTAGCGTGTCCTAAATATTGGATAGAAAGCTAGTATGACTGCAGCTCACCAGTTAGCAGGGAGAGAAATGTGTGATGAGCAAGAAGGCATGGGCAGGGTGGGTCCAGGACAAGCTGAAGAGCCAAATGAATTCTAAGGTGGAGTGGGGAGGCCGCTGGGGGTGTGTGAGGGAGGGAGTGACAGGTCAGAGGAGATTCTGACCTGATTCTAACCAGGCCCCGGCTGTTGGGAAGATAATGTGTTGGGGGTCAGGGACCAGCTGTGCTTATCACAGTGGCACGTGTCCTCCTGTTCCTGTTATAGGCACTGCACAGTCTGGTGAACCAAAGCGCTGCTTGCCTTTTGGCATTTAACAGCTGGCAGGACACTCAGTGTGAAGAATGTGGTCTTCGAGAGTTTGGGATTTTACAGACAACCAAAGGGGCTTCCGAGGTGGCGCTAGTGGTAAAGAACCTGCCTGCCAATGTAGGAGGCAAAAGAGATGTGGGTTTGATCCCTGGGTCGGGAAGATCCCCTCGAAGAGAAAATGGCAATTCTCTCCAGTATTCTTGCCTGGAGAATCCCACGGAGAGAGGAGCCTGGCAGGCTACAGTCCATGAGGTCGCAAAGAGTCGGACACGACTGAAGTGACTTAACTCTCCTACAGACAGCAAAAGTGGGAGACTCACAGAGTACTACAACTTTCTCTTCAGTTTTTGCCATTGTTTAGTTGCTGAGTCTGTCCTACTCTTTGTGACCCTATCAAAGCCATGTCTCCTGATTTGGCAAGCAGGTTCTTTACCACTGAGTGACTCTTTTCATAAGAGACAGGCTATTTAAAAACCCCAAATATAAGAATAAAATCTCAGGGGGGGAAAAACCCAGTTTTGTAGGAAACTCTATACCATCCTTGTATTTTCAACATTCTGATCTAGAAGCAGTGAGAACCTCCTTTCAGGCTGGGTACACACCTCCACAGCAGTGTCCAGAGCATCAGGTTTTAGGAACCAGCAAGCCCCACCACCACCTTCTCCCCCACTTCACAGGTAAGACCAGGTGGGTTCGGGAGGCATGTGACTTTCTCAGGATGATGATGTGATTTAAGGGCAGAGGACCAAGGCCCCAGTCTCCCGAGTCTGGGTTCATTCTCCTTCCATTACATCATCATGCTGTGTATTCTTGCTGATTTCTTCTGCTTTGCCAGCTTTCAGAGGCCGTCCCATCCATTCCTGTCCAGGGTGCAAGCCGCTGGCCCTTTTCACTTCTCTGCCAAGATTTCTGAGAGCTAAGACACTTATCAAGAAACAAGTACTCAGCAAAACAGCGCTCAGCCTGGAGCCTGACAAATTGGAATTCCATTCTTTATGAAGAAGAAGAAGGTGTGTCTTACCTGATCTTCAGATACGCTGCAACTCCAAACACCAGTAACACCACAGAAATGACCGTCACCGTGATGGCGGCGATGCTGCCTGGGAAAGAGCAAAGCACAGCAAGAAGGTGAAGGAAGGGTGTTCATTTCAGATCGTTCTGCAACAAACCCCAGGGGATTCATTCTGTTATCAAAACACTTCTCAGGTTAGGCCAAGTTGAGTAAATGGCCACTATTTATTAAGACCTTCTGGGTGACCTGGAGTTCAGAAAACAGGCCACGGTAATATTTAATTATCTTTTTAAGAGTACCACCAATCTGTTGCCACTGCTGCTGCTGTTTGCAGGCAAAGTGGATTTAAAATCTCCTGAAGTCCCATTTTCTTCTTTAGTACATTTTAGTGCTAGTGTCTTTCTAGCACTCACAAGATATTGGAAGAGCTAGGATGCTTAATCAAAGATCATGACACGATGATGCAATTGATGTTTTAATAAACCAGAGCCACACAGCTACGTCAGTGTCCAGATCAAAGGGGTCATCTTGGTAGGAAATGTGCTAATTTTAATGATGCCATCAAATCAAAGCATTAAAAAAAAACCCCACAGCTTTCATTCTTGGTAAATCTGATTTTGTAGAGGTTAAAGTCAAGTTTGATATATAAAATAAGGTCAAGTCTGTTAGGTAACACAATTTTTTGTTTGTAGAAATAACCAGACAATTATAAAGTAACATGAATGTTTTATTGTGTAGTTTAGAATCTGGCTCCAAAGGCAACTATTAGGGCAACTTAAAAAAAAAAAAAAAACCAAACCAAACCCTTTGAGCATGTAACCTTATGAGAATAACCACATTGCTTCCACAGATGATTACTTTGGAGCACAGCATGCTTTTTGTGTGAGCTGGTGACTAATAATGCATATATTTCAGATTTATTTCACCTCAGAAATGCAAGAATCAATTGGGTTCTTGTCTCTTAGTTAAAGCGACTTTTTGTTAAAAGTGACTAAAATTGTTATTAGGGGCCCCATTTACTATTTCAGGCCACTGAGAAATTATTTTCTACTTGAACAAATGAATGGGACTCTTACACACATTGGGAAGAGCTTCGGATCTAGAAGATGTAGATTCAAGCATGGTTCCGTCATTATTAGCTGTCTGAATGCAGGCTATTAGGCCTGTTGACTCATACACTGCTCACCTGCTATATACACCTTCATACACAGAAAGAAGAGCTGTTCTACTCATCTGCATAATTTTAAGAAAATTAAATGAGATGCCCTATGCACCAAGCTGGTGCTAGTGGTAAAGAGCCCGCCTGCCAATGGAGGAGATGCAAGAGACATGGGTTCGATCCCTGGGTCAGGAAGATCCCCTGGAGGAGAGGGCATGGCAACCCACTCCAGTATTCTTGCCTGGAGAATTCCATGGACAGAGAAGCCTGGTGGGCTACAGTCCATAGGGTCACAAAGAGCTGGACACAACTGCATGTACCCACATGCCCCAAGCTAAAGCCCTATCCAGACATGACTTCCTGGACCAGTGCCCATTTTTTATGGACCCATCAAGGTGATGGATCTGCCCCACATTTTTGGAGATATACTATTTGTAGATTATTTTGCCACTTCTCCTTCTATTTTTCCCGCTATGAATGGCTTTTGTGTATTGTGCTTCTCATTAGTCATTCCACCAAAGGAATTAGAGCAGAGCTAAGAAGCAAATCAGTCTACCCGTGAACTCTTTAGTAACTCCCTCAAGGTTTGGGTGAAAGAAGGCTGCAGCAGACATCCATGCCCCCACTGGTTATAATTTCTAAAAGGCCAAGGAGGAATTGCTAACATCGAGACCAAGACCAGACCTTGACTCGTCTACACAGACTGACATTGTGCACCATTTCAGAGCTCCCACACCCTGAACACTCACACACCCATCTCTTTGCTACTAGAGTCATTTAGAGCCAGATTGGCATAATCATCAATATATTTCTCACTCCCCATTTACTACTATCAAAATATGATTATGGCACCAAACATTCAAATATGCAGACTGGATCAAGCAGAGAAAATTCAAGATCAGATCCCTTTATGAAAAACCTCTACTCCTATTTTGAAAGGTGGCACTTAGATTCCTGGTCTTCAAACTGTGCTGAAATTAGAACAATTCAAAAGTTCACTGAAGCCTCTTAACAGCTGTTTTAAGAGCTTGAGAAATGAGGATTATTACTGCACAATAAAATAATGGGGGTATTTCAGAATTTAAAAAGATACACTGATTGCAATTAGGAGCAGTTTTGAAAACTGACCTTTGAATTTAATCTCCTCCTTTCAAAAAATGGGAGAAGAGAAAGAATATAGTTGATTTCTCTGTCAGACCCTTCTTTCTTGCCCCAGGATACATTTAATATAGGAAACCATAGGTTTGACCTTTCCCAAAGTTTCTTTCCTAACTCTAGGCTGTTGGATCTTCTCCAGCTCTGTGATTTACTGGATTTTTTTTTTATATATATACCACCTCTTATTGAAGATAAAACAGGCAGTTCCCACTGTACAGCAAAATGAATCAGCCATACCTAAATGTATATGGCCTCCCTTTTGGACTTCCTTCCCGTTCCGGTCACCACAGTACATTAAGCAGAGCTCCCTGTGTTATACAGTGTGTTCTCATTAGCTATCTATTTTATACATAATATCAATAGTGTGTATACATCAGTCCCAGTCTCCCAATTCATTCCACCCCCTGCCCCTTTCTTCCTTGGTATCCATATATTTGTTCTCTACATTGTAAAGCAACCACAGTCCAATAAAAAGTAATTTAAAACAACTTAATGGAGATTCCACAAAGCTTTGGTTTATGTGAATTATATTTACTGTATTTGTCATAACAGAAATTCAAACTGAATTTTTCATTTAAAATAAAATACTAAACCTTAAAAAAAAAAACCAGCAGTTACCCAACTCATGTCGCTATTGTTTTTTTTAATACAGCGAGTGGTAGAATGACTCACTTCTCTGACTGGTGGCTATCTGGCCCTTTAGACAAGTCTTCAAATAAGGCTCTTCAAGGCCACCCTTCTTGGTCATAAAGGACAGCTCATGTGACCAAAGCTGGAATCAACAGGTGATGACCTCTTATGAGCCCTTGAGGGCAGCTGAACAAAAGGGCATTTCTGAAGATTCTTACTGCCCAAAAGGAGAACAAAACATGTGAGGTAAAACAGACTACAGTTAAATATTTGGGCCAGTTTATTAACTATTCTGGCACCCAGCTCATCTCAGAGGGTGCCACCGTGGGGGCAAGGGTCTTCTGGAACTGGAAGGCTTTCATCAGGCCCCTGTCCTGGGATGTCTCATGTCCTGAGCTTGCTCTCACCTCCATGGCAGCTGCCGCCACCAGAAGCTGCTGAGAAGCCCCCTTCTGGGAAGTTCCACACCTCAGGACATTGCGGTCTGAGCATCTGAGGGGGTTGCTGAGCCAAAATGAGCCCAGCTGTATATAGTAACTGAAAAGGCTGGATTTCCTCCTTGCGAAAACGAATGCCATTTCCCCCTGAGTTCTGGTTAAAGTAAGCTGGAATTTCCCTTCACTTGCTACTCTTTCTTCTTTTGAGGTGGAGGGGCAGGGCGAGAAAAAAATGAGGAGGGTGTGATGGAGCAGAAACAGCTCTGGAGGCATCTCTGAAGGCTGAGGCTTCTCAGAGGGGTTTCGTATTTCCCCCTCTTTGGTAACAACACAGGATAAAAAACCAGAACAGGCTAAAGAATAATCTATTCTATACTTGCAGTGGTTACTTAGGTCTGGGCCGAGAAACTTACAGCTCACATCTCATTTAATTCTCTTTATGAGGTGAGGAGAAGAAGCCTGATTTGATAGATGAACAGCCAAGGCTCCGAGAGATTTAAGAACTTGATTCAGATTTTACAAGCTGGCAAATCATTAAGCTAACATTTGAACCCAGGACGATTTCCTGGGGTTTGCCTGTTTAATCATTAATATACTGGTTACATCTCCACCCTTTTTTTTCAGCTTGGCCAACTCCTACGCTTTCCTTATGACAGCTAAACATCAGCCCTTCTGGGAAGCTTTCCTGACACCCCCGAGCAAGCTGAAGTGCTGTTGTATGTCCTCAGTTCTTTGTATCTGCTTCTCTTAAACACTCTGTGTTGTGTTTACGACTTTACCCAGACAGGTTCTGCACATTCGTCCTGCGTCTCCTCTGCCACCTCCCTGAATTCTCAGCACCAGGCAGTTTCTAGCCCACTGTGGGTGTTTAATTAATTTTTTAAAATGTTGAATAATTAAATGTAATATTGACAAAGAAAAAAGATAACTGGCAGTTTTTGAGCCCAGTCACTGTGCTGAGAAAGTTCTTGAGCAGCAGTCTCCCCACCCATCCATCTTGGAACCTTGTACTCCAGGTCTCTCCTGAGAGCCTACCCCTATGACTCTACAGCTGTGGTCCAACCACCCCAGCATGTATTTGTGAGTCCCCATGGATGACTGAGCAGGAGGAGTTCTTTTAGAAATATCTGCCTGAATAGAATCTGATTATATCCTTGAAATAGCCAAAGCAAAATCCCAGAAAGCCACACTCCTGGTCAGACTTTGAGCAGACTACTGATGGACAGGGCTTTCCTGGAGGGCATCACTTGCCTTATTTGACTCTGTCCTGTGCCTGTGAAGTCCTGGAATAAACTATGGCATCATTTTAAGGGCTCTCTCTCCTAGCACCTGCCTCTTTTTATTATACTCCAGCTAGGGAGAAGGCAATGGTACCCCACTCCAGTACTCTTGCCTGGAGAATCCCATGGACGGAGGAGCCTGGTGGGCTGTAGCCATGGGGTCGCGAAGAGTCGGACACGACTGAGTGACTTCACTTTGACTTTTCACTTTCATGCATTGGAGAAGGAAATGGCAACCCACTCCAGTGTTCTTGCCTGGAGGATCCCAGGGGCGGGGGAGCCTGGTGGGCTGCCGTCTATGGGGTCACACAGAGTCAGACACGACTGAAGTGACTTAGCAGCAGCAGCAGTCCTTCACAGACACAAGGAGTCCTGCACACTCAGAAGGAGCTCTGTCCAGCCTACTTCCCTGTCACTTGTCCTAAAGGTGCTCTCCTGTCTTCCTGGGCTTAGGAATATTCCCAAACCTCAGATGTCCTCATCTGAGGGGTCTCTTCTCATTGAAGGGGTTTATTTATTTCCCCCATTTTAAACATGAAAGAAACAGTTCATCTGACCTCTTGGCAGGGTACCTGCAAATCATATCCAGAAATGAGAATATTAGGATGTGATGGCATGAACTCAAATGACCTCTGAAAGAAAGAGCTTTCCTAGGTTCCTCCAAAAAGTTGCAATTGCTCTGAGAGTGCCAGGGGGCAAAGGAGATGACAGTGGGATGCTTCTAGTGTGACAAAAGAAGGTTTGTCTTGCTGCTATTGGTGGATGACTCCAGAACTACGTTCTCCTTGGAAATTCATCAGTTAACTTGTTTAGAATGCATGTATGTGTAAGTGCTTTGATCAGGATCTTGGGTATGAGTGTGTGTGTCTGATCTATTCTGAGAAGTCCTTAACAAACCTCTTGACTGTTTTTCAGTGTTCTTGATCTTTTCTTTCCTTTTCCTGGTCTAGAGAATAGGTAAGAAATGAACAAGAGGAGAGGGTGGCCACTTCAGAGTGTGTGGTGGCTCCTTCAGTTAAAGCCACCAAGAGGAAAGGAACATTCTGTCTCAGATGAATTCTTCTTGAAAAGAACATGCCTGCCCACTAGCTGGAGGATGAAAGCTGGCAGCTGGTTAAGGAAAGGGACTGGAGGGCTGACCTCTGGGTGTGCCCAAATCTCCCTTTATTGCACTAGGGAAGGGCTCTCCCCTCTTTACAGTAACAGTCTCACATCACAACTCCTTCCTCCAAACAACAAGGGTAAGAGTAATAAACAACAAGAATACAAATTATAACAACCAACACTTACTCTGTGCCAGGATTGCTCTATAAGCATCACATATTTCAATTCAAGCAATCCTCACGAGAACTCTGTGAGGTGGGTCCTCTTGTTATCTCCATTTTACAGATGAGGAAACTGAGGCACAGAGAAGTTAAGGGCCCAGAGCCCAGGGTTGGTAATTAGAGGAACTGGGATACAGGGTCTGGTTTCCAAGTCCACACTATTACCTGCTGGGTTCTCCTGCCATCCGGACCAGATTCCAAAGTGAAATAGAAAGTGTTAGTTATTCAGTCAAGTCTGAATGTTTGTGACCCCATGGACCGTAGCCCACCAGCCTCCTCTGCCTATGAGATTTCCCAAGAAAGAATACTGAAGTGGATTGCCATTTCCTTGTCCAGAGGATATTCCCAACCCAGCGATCCAACTCAAGTCTCTTGCATTGCAGGAGAAGCACATTAGATCCGAGTCCACTTGCAAATAAAATCTGCTGCTCTGGCCCATTCTTTGTCTACCTTCTGTTGGCTCTCTAGGAATCAGGGCCCAACTCTGGGCCATGTGGGAGTTTGGGTCCTCATATGGGTCCCGGTGGAGATGAACTGAAGCTCAACGATTCTGGTTAATGGGGAGAAGGACCAGTCAGGAGCAGACAGCAGTCAAAACAGCAGCCCAAGTAGGGCCAGGTCATTAGTTTCTAGTGTGTGCTGTGGTCCAGAACTCTACTGGGAGTGTCACCTAAAGCTTACACTGCAGAACAGGCAACACCACAGGGTGGGTGGGGGCTGCGATTTGCTTTGGTAGTGTGCCTGTGGGTGTGTGCATGCATGCATGTGTGTGTAGGTTGTGATATGGGGGAGAAAACGTGAAAAAGAAAATCTCTGTTTTTGGACACTGTAATCTAGGTGGATCCTAATTTTACATTATTGAAGGTTGCTTTGACTTCTGGCCTTGAATTCTGCTAGGATTTTACCCCTGTGTTTCTTCCCACTCTATCCCATACTAGAGGAAATGAAGCTTATCTCCCTCTGACCTCAAACCAATCCCACAAGCTACAAACCAATCTCCTGACGGAGCTCCCCGGGCTTCTCTTGGGCTATGACGGTGCCAATGGAAAGACGCAACAGGCAGGGATCTGAGGTTTCACCACCCACTGGTGCAGACAAGGGTCTGGGGACCTCATCGGGGAGTGCAGCACGGGATGGACAAACAGGTGGGTACTTAAAGTGGGAAGTGGGTGGCAGCAAACTCTGTATTTCTGCCTCTGACTTGGGGGAGGATGTGTGTCTCTAACAGCAGGCGTAGGGCAGAGGTGGGAGTGAAACTGTTCTCTAAAGAGAGGGCAGGACTGGGACAGACAGTATTGAAGGTCTGAGGCAAGAACCAGCTGGATGGAAACAGACACCGAATAGTTCAGGTCTGAAGGATTAGCACTGAGTTTGGAGACAGAGGGCTTCCCTGGTGGCTCAGATGGTAAAGAATCTGCCTGCAATGAGGGAGAGCTGGGTTCAGTCCCTGGGTTGGAAAGATCCCCTGGAGAAGGAATGGCAACTCACTCCGGGATTCTTGCTTGGAGAATTCCATGGACACAGGAACCTGGTGGGCTACAGGCCATGAGGTTGCAAAGAGTTGGACACAATTGAGTGACTACACTTTTACTTTGAAGATAGAAGCACCTCAACTGGTGTCCTCACCTGGAAACTGGGGTAATCCCTGTCCTGCCCACTTCGTGGGGCTGTTGCAGGGTCACATGGGAGGATGTGCTTTGCACAGGAGCATGAATGAAGGGGACCGTTGTGAGCCTGGTCCCTTCACATTATGGGTTAGGAGACTGAGATATCGAGGGAATGGAGGAAAGAGGTATCTTACCCAAGGTCACACAACTTAAAGAGGTGATAAAACTAAGGCTGCAGTCAGCATAAGTGGGTGTGATGGACATGAAAAGGGACCATGGAGTGGCTAGGTGCACAGGACCAGACTGTGGAGAATTCTGAAAGCCAGATGTGCTGTTTAGACGTGACAGCGGAGAGGGTGGGAACGCTGGGAGTGCTCTGGCCAGAGGCAGGATTCTCAAGAATCTTTCCAACTTTGGCTTGCAAATCATCCCCAGTGATGTCTGCTCATCTTGAACCCTCCTTTTCTAGATGTATGATGTTTCCCTTTGTATGGCACCAGTCCACGAACTTATTTTAGTCTGTAACTAATGGTGACCGGTGTAGCTGTGGGTAGGTATGTTTATACATCTAAGGTAAAGACATGTGAAATACACTGTTAGACTCATAGCTTTCCGTGAACATGTTCTGCAAACTCTCTGCACTGAAAGTCCTTTAAAAGCTAAGGATACCAAGTGTACTTCTTTATTTGTCTAGACCCAAAGTAAGTAACTCATAAAAGAACTGATTCTTCTAAAGTGTAGTTATTTGTTAAACTGAACTTTGTAAGTAGTTATGATACAAAATTAAAACTCCCTTATAAGGCACAGAGCTTGCATGCAAATATGCCACAGAATTGTTTTTAATTAGCACAATCTAAGTTGGTCTCAGTGTTCTCCGCTGCACCGTTCCTCTTGCAGCTTTATATCATTAAATTACTGCTCAGTCAATTCGTCACACCGAGTAGCAGAAGTGAACTTTATCAAAATCGGTCAAATATTACCACAATTGGAATCATTTACTTCATGTTTACACACTCTCCAAAAAGCTAGTTAGTTTGCAGAAATGGTCAGTGGACAGACTTGGGATTCAAACTTTGGGGCAGGATCCCTAATCCCTGTATTTTTCTACTTCCTGTAATCAGAAGCCCTGGTTTAGGGACTGGCTTTATTTTTGTCTAAAATATACACTACCGTGTGTAAAATAAATAGCTAGTGGGAAGCTGCTATATAGCACGGGGAGCTCAGCTTGGTGCTCTGTGATGACCCAGAGGGGTGGAATGCAGGGGTGAGAGGGAGGCCCAAGAGGGAGGGTGGATATGTATACATAAGGCTGATTCATGTAGTTTACAGCAGAAACTAACACAACATTGGAAAACAACTATATCCCAATTTTAGAAAGTATCTTACCTACTTGGATAGCATATAGTTAAAAAAATGTATACAAGAAACACGACTCTCTGTTGAGATAATATGAGATTTGCATTTGCCCAAGCAAGTGTGTGTTTCTTTTTCCTTCATTTCTCTCTCCTGCAGGCATGTCAGCTGTGCTTGAAGGATGCAGGGGGTGCAGGTTTGTAATTAATACCAGCCGGGGCACACAAGTCAGCACAGGTCCTGGTCACCATAGTTTTAAGGTTTCCTCAATTACAATTTTTCCCAACACAAATGAAGCCTCTCTGTTATAACTACCTGATTAGGTCGCCTGACCCCAGCTCGCCTTTGACACCTGTCACACGAACTAGGCTGGGTTTCTAAGAAGAGCAAACAGTGGTCCTCTTCCTCTTTCCCCACAGCATCAGGGAAAGCTGATCACCACACAGCAGCTTGCCATGAGTATTATGTCAGGGAGCATTCCTCTCACTCGGCGCTTCCCAGACCAAAAGGAGCCCACAGGGAGTGAGCCTTCTTCCCGAAACAGGGGTGACCCCTCCATCTGAATGTTATTAACAGTCTCTCCTTAAAGGCAGAATTCAGTCTTGACTTCACAACGGTTCTCAGGGGACATCTCTAGCATTGTGCCCAAAGCAGTAAACAAAAGCATTAAGAAAACCAGTTGTAGTCACAGAAGTCATGGCAGGCACCGCTTCCTCCCCTGCTACCCTGTGCCGGGCACTGAGCTGGACAGAGACGTGTAGACATTTCCACTTAGGAGTTTAGCAAAAGCGGTTAATAAAAACCTATTCATCTGGTGCACAAATGGAATTCTACCCTTGAGGCTGGATTTCCCAAACTTATTTCTGCAACCAGAAGACCTGGGTTGGAAGACTGGCTTTATACACCCGCTAGCTGAAGAGTCAGAGCAAGTTGGTTCATGGCTCCCTGCCTCCAGAGCATGTCTGTGGCCCTGTCTCTCCCTGTAAAGTGGCAATTCATTCAATCATTCACACAGCTGATGTTTACTGTGTGCCCAGCTTTGATGAATCACTCGCTTTGCTCTCAGAGCACTTTTACAAATTAGCGTATTTAAAATGCTTTGTCCATCATGAAGTACAGTACAAAGGTCTCAATCTCTGGGCGTCTCTTACCCATTAACAACCCTGAAGCCAGGAACCCTGACGTCTATCCTTAAACATGTCAGTCCCTGCTTCTCGTTCTCTCCTGCAGGACAGATTCTCAGTGCCTGCCTAAGTTCCTGAGTCGTGTCCGACTCTTTGCGACCCTATAGACTGTAGCCCGCCAGGCTCCTCTGTCCATGGGGATTCTCCAGGCAAGAATACTGGAGTGGGTTGCCATGCCCTCCTCCAGGAGATCTTCCTGACCCAGGGATTGAACCCGCATCTCTTACATCTCCTACATTGGTGTGCAGATTCTTTGCCACTAGCACCGCCTGGGAAGCCCTTTATAAGCCTATCATTACTCTTTTAAAATTACTTGATATACTAAAGATAATTCAGCTTGAGCTGAATTATAGCTTCTACTGGGCTGAGAGAACCATACCTTGACATGATTGGGGATCTTGGCTCTGAGTCATCTTTGAGGGACTGGGATGGGAGAGATTTCTGGAGATTAATTTTTAAAAAGAAGATCAGAGAGTCCCCTTTATTGTTTGTCATGGATGAGGAGAAGTTTCCTTTTCTTCTTGTAAAAATTCTGATCTGTAGTGTAAGCAAGTGAGCTGTGTCATGTTGGGTCATCAAGTTTCTTGATGGAAGGAACAAGATATTTCTACTGAGCAGTCATGTTAGAAAGAGGTAAATAGATCCCGATATCTCTCTGCTATCTGTTATCTTTTATGCAATTAGCCTTGAGAGAATCAAAGAGAAACTGGGAACCCTGAAAACCTGGGAGTTTTCCATCTGGGGACCACCAGCTGCAAGGCAGCGGGCAGGCTGAGAAGTTAGCTGTGGCCTCTGACTTTCAATTTAGGGGGCCAAGGTGAGGATCTCCACTCTGAAGTCACCCTTTTACAGATGCCCCACATAGAGGGGCAAATCATGTGCTGCAGGTGCCATTTATCTCCATGAAGACTGAAGAATGTTGCTTTGGTTGTTCTCGCTTTAGTATTACAGTGATGAAAATGAGACATGACCACAGATAAAACAACGGTGGTAGTGGTGTAGTTGCTAAGTCGTGTCTGACTCTTGCGACCCATGGACTATAGCCTGCCAGGCTCCCCTGTCCATAAGATCCTCCATGGAAGATTACTGGAGTGGGTTGCCATTTCCTTCTCCAGATAAAACAATACTGAAGAGAAAAATAAGCCAGAAAATTTGCATATGCCCTTTTTGAGATTCATCTAGTCTGGAGGTGAAGGCTCAGATCCCTTTGAGACTCCCTAGCCTTGGCAAATAAGACTTTCCACACTGACATTTTCTTGGTTCCAAGGATGCATCAAGAAGGAAGGGAGGAGCTTCTCAGGGCCCAAGACAGAGCTCTAACTCTGTTTGCCAAATAGTATGCCAGTCTGTCATGGAAAAATGACTCTTGGCTGGGAAGCAGAGAGTCAGTTTCAGGTTACCTGTCTCAACACCTTGACCAAGGGCAGTGACATCAGTATAGTTACTGCAGCCCAAGACCTTGAGGATCTCTCTGGAACCATAGTTAATTTAGCTTTGCCTCCATGTAATTAATCACTAAGGCCAGGTAGGAACCTGCTTTTGGAAACTGTATTTTACCAAGTTTTAATTTCTCCCAAACTCAGGCTGCCAAGAAAGTCATTTCCAAACTTGGATGCCAGTTAAGAAAGAAGGCATGCTCTGCGTCTTAATCTTCTACCATCAGGTACAAGTGGAACCTGGGCAAAATCCTTCAAGCTCAGCTTCTGTGTCCTTTCTTCTCCATGATTTATTTTCTCCCAGCTAGAAATCTCTAGTTGTTTGCACTCTTTACCTCTTTACTTTGGATTTTCCAAGTTTCATGAAAGAACTACTAATTTCCAGTGTGAACATAGTTACTTTTCTCTTTCACACTTTGTGGATTATCCTTTTCTGAACTGTTATAAACAGGTGCTTAAATGGATCTTGACTACCTAATATCTATAGTAATAATCCTCTTGAGGAATCTCAAGGTATTTTCACAAACATTTATTTTTTCAAGTTAAAAAAAGTCAAAGTCTAGAAGAGTCAAACTCTTGTTGGTATCCACACTGAAAATTAGACACCCAACTGTAATAATAATAATAGCTAACATTGATTTAGTGTTAACTATGTAAGAGACTCTTTGTATACTTGTCTCATTTAATGCTAAAAAGAATCCTATAAAGTGAGTGCTACTATTACCTTCAATTTATAGATGAGGAAAATGTGATACTCAGTGATGAATAAACTTCAGGTCTTCCATCTAGCCAATGGCATTGGTGAGATCTGAACAAGGCAGTCTGATGCCAAAGTTTGTACTAAGAGTAACATTTTTACGCTTCTAAAGCTTGGCTTGGAAATGACCCCGTAATTTCACCAAACAAAAGTATGGCAAAATGTTTTTGATGGCCCACTTCCATGGACTTACTGAGATTTATGACTTTAACCTAAGTTCACCTTAAGTTTTGGAGCCTGCATTCTATCCCTGAAGGCTGTGGGTCTGATGACAAAAGCAAGATACTGTAAAATAAAATGATGTCTCTTGCTGGCTGGTATTTTTCTTTCCCAGGACCTGAGAAGCAAGGCATGCTGAGGACAACGTCAACTTAGCATCCATCATGTGTTCTCCGAATGCAATATTCCTGACTCAACACACCAAGGTGGGAGTTGTAGAACATTTTCTGATGAAGACAGTGGGTTAGTGCTAATCTAATCTCACGTTCCTGTTAGCATTCTGTAACCAAAAAAACATGCTCCTTTGATTCAGATTACAGTAAGAGTTAAGTCTAGATATGGAATCAGGTATATTCCAACAAGTTTTCCCAATGAGCCAACAAGCCATAGATTCATTTCTGATATCAGCTCTGCTTATAAGCTAAATCCCATGTCCTCAGTGAAGCATTTCCAAAATCACTTAGTCATTTAGTCATATGTGACTGATGAACATATTTGAAGCAGAAAGAAAGAAAGTGTTCCATGGAGACTAACTTTCCAAATGTAATGAAAGGTGATACTGAGACAATTAAAATATATGATGGGGTTACATTTCTACTAGATAACAACATCAGCGGTAACTAGCTGATTTTATTACCTTGCCATAGATTTTTCAAAGGGTGTTTTATAAATATTTTAAAGCCAGAGTAAGATTTAGGTAGTAAAAGTAAACAAAGAATGCTGGGGGGTGAAGGGATAGTTAGGGACTTTGGGAAGGTCATGTACACAGTGCTATATTTAAAATGGATAACCAAAAGACCTACTGTATAGACCATGGAACTCTGCCCAGTGTTATGTGGTACCCTGGATGGGAGGGGGCTTGGGAGAAGAATGGATACATGTACATGTATAACTGAGTCCCTTGCTGTTCACCTAAAACTCCCACAACACTGTTAATTGATTGTACCCCATACAAAATGTTTCGGGGGTTAAAAAAATAAAAATTAAAAGTAAGCCAAAGAAGAAATAAAAGTAGTAGAATTCAGAATATTTTAAAATCTAAAATATTATCTAACAGTTGGAGCTCCTTATGGGAGTGTATGAGTATTAGCAAGCTTAGGGGTTTAGCTTAAGTGTAAAGAATTGGGTACAAAAGAAAAAAATGTGAGTGAGGGCTTATACCAATTCATACTCTTGTTAGCCTTGCAGTCCATGGGGACCAAAGACAGGAGCCAGCATCATGGGAAAAGAGAAGCATGGTAGGAATGAGGTGGGTAGAACCCCATATGGAGGCAGACAGCCCTTCAGATGTCTAAAATGATGGTTATAGCTTTCTTTCCAAGGAGCAAGTGTCTTTTAATTTCATGGCTGCAATCACCTTCCACAGTGATTTTGGAGACCAAGAAAATATATGACAAACCTTGACAATGTATTAAAAAGCAGAGATATCACTTTGCCAACAAAAGTCCATATAGTCAAAGCTGTGGTTTTTCCAGTAGTTATGTACAGATGTGAGAGTTGGAGCAAAAAGAAGGCTGAGCACTGAAGAACTGATGCTTTTGAATTGTGTGTAGAGAAGACTTGAGAGTCCCTTGGACTGCAGGAAGATCAAACCAGTCAATCCTAAAGGAAATCGACTCTGAATATTCATTGGAAGGACTGATGTTGAAGCTGAAGCTTCAATACTTTGGCCACCTGATGTGAAGAGCCAACTCATTGGAAAAGACCCTGATGCTGGGAAAGATTGAAGGAAAAAGAGAAGGGGACAACATAAGATGAAATGGTTAGATACCATCACTGACTCAAGGGACATGAGTTTGAGCAAACTCCAGGATATAGTGGAGGACAGAGGAGCTTGGTGGGGTACAGTTCATGGGGCCTGAGTCGAACGTGACTTAGTGACTGAACAACAACAATGATGATGGTGTATTAGAGGGCTGTGCACAGGTCTTCAGGATCCCCAAATTTATATGTACTCCCCAAATTTATATGTTCCAGTGCTAACCTGCAATGTGATGGTATTAAGAGGCGAGGCCTTTGGGAGGTTCTTATGTCATGAGGGTGGAGCCCTTGTGAAAAGGATTAGTGTCCTTATGAAACAGACCTCAGAGAGTGCCCTCACCCCTTCTGTGGTGGGATAACATAGCAGTAAGTCACCAGCTCTGAACTAGGAATGCTGGTGCTTTGATCTTGAACTTCCTAGCCTCTAGAACTGTGAGAAATAAATATTTGTGGTTAAACCACCCAGTTTATGGTATTTTTGTCATAGGAGACAAAACAGATTAAGATAATGTAAAAATGTTTAATTTCTCTTCATTTTCAATTCAAAGTTTAGAATTTATGAGGTGAGGTGAATATACATCTTTATTATCTAAAGCTTGGTATTTAGTCATTAAAAGCCATTCATTTAGTCATTCATCAAACATTTATTGTGCATCTGCACTGAGCCAGACACTATCAGGTGCTTGGGATATATTTGTGAGCCCAAACAGACAACACCCATCCCATCATGTACCTGAAAAAGCAGTGTAAGCTGTGAACAAAGAGCCACACAAATAAATGTATAAGCACACTGCAAAGAACTGAATTGTGAGTTTGTAACAGCTGAATCTGTGACAGTCCTGAGCTGGACTGGGGGTCCCAGCAGAGACTTCCTGAACAGGTGATGTTTGAGCCTAGACCTGAGGAGTGAATTGGAATTTACTGGGTGAAGTGAAGACATGTTGTGGGAAGGTTCCAGGTAGAAGCATCCAGGCTAAGAAAGGCCCTGTGACAAGAGGGAGAGTCACAGGTACATGGAACCAGGAGAGAGATGGCATGGGAGATGGAGAGATGGAGGGATAGGCATTATGATGAGGCAGGCTTCATGGGCAGAGCCCTACGCCTGCTGGGGCTCTGTGGGCTTGCAGATTTCATCCTAAGAGCAGTGGATGCCCCAGAGGGGCTGGGATGTTGGTGATAGTGAGCTTATACATGTTTTGATCAGATTTGTGTTTAATTATCATTCTGGCTTCTGTGTGGAGAATCAGCAAGATGGTAGATTGGTGCAGGAGAGGACATGAACAGACCAGTCAGGGGCTATCACAGGGGGATTATGGGAGCTTTGACATGAAAATGAGAGTGAGAGAAGTGGATGAATTTGGGACCTATTAAGAGTTCAAACCAACAGGATTCGGTGATGGAGGATTGAGGTAAAAGATGTTGGTGCCATTCACCAGGCCTGGGCATGTACCATGATTTAATATTTGTAAAACTGAGCCTAAGGTAGATACAATACTTTTTTAGGATTATTGCTCCCTGATGCATTCTGAGCAATCTGAAAGAATCTGATCAATAAATGTTTAATGTTATTTTATGTTTGTTTGTTAAATCATCATTCTTCCCTTATATATTTTGAATATATCATCTAAATATACTGGTCATTAACTTACTATAAGATATAGGTTTTTATGCCTAGAATCTTTCTATGTATACTTTAAAAATGATTCTTCCCCCTTTTCTAGGAGTTAATTCGTTTTTCAAATCTGTTTTCATCCTAACAGTTAGCCTGAATAAGGAGGTGTTTTGACAGCTGAAAGTCCTGCATAGGTATAGATGCAGAGAGGATTAGACGTCTGTGCCTGCCTGGTGCCCTTTCTTTCAGGGTATTTATTAGCACAGTTCATAATGAATAGATATGGAGTCAGACTAGCAATTTAAAGTTCAAAGGCCTTCACCCATTTTCACATTTAGGAGTCCTTCTCTTTGTAATGGAAAGCGTAGGATGGACTAAGACCAGTGGACACCTGGATCTTACAGACAAAAGAGAATATCGGTCTGCAACAAGCACAGTGAGTATAATTTGAAATTTTGCATTTGCAGGAATTAGGGATGATTTGAGGGTAATTTTGTGTGCGATATCAGTTTGCCTCTCAAGCTTTTGCATGGCACCACTCAGTCTAGTTCAGGACATCACAAACTTATCACAGGCCCAGTCTTCACCCTTGAAGAACTCTGATTTAATAACACAAGATGACCCATACGTAACACACCACGTTTCTCTTTTCCTTCAAAAGCCAAATAAAAACTGAAAGACAAAACTGAAAACTCGTTCTGTCTGCACAGCTGCTTTGGGATGGCTGCAGCTGCCATGGGCTTCTCCTCCCATCTGGCTGCCCCGCCCCTCAGGCCCAGCTGGCAGCACCGGGCATTTGACATCTCATACGGCTCATTTTCACAGCAGGTCTGGAGGCCATGGATCCTTACAACCTTTTCATTTCTATGAATTCAAGTAGGATAGGTATGGTGGAAGGAAGACTTAGGGTCCCTCAGAAGAATTAATTTGAATCCTGGCCAAGTCACTAAAGTCAAAACTTAAGTCATTTAACCTCTCTGGGCCAATTTAATCACATATAGAACAGATACCAGGCTTCCCTGGTGGTCCAGTGGTTAAGAATCCTCTTTGCAATGCAAGTGATACCAGTTTGATCCCTGGTCTGGGAAGATCCCACATGTGGTGGAGCAACAAGGCCTGTGTGCCTCAGCTACTGAACTGGTGCTCTAGAGCCTGTGCTTTCCAACAAGAGAAGCCACTGCAATGAGAAGCCCTTGCACCGCAACTAGAGAGTAGCCCCTGCCTGCTACAACTAGAAAAAGCCTGTGTGCAACAACAAAGACCAACCACAGCCAATAAATAAACAAATAAATCTTAAAAAAAAAAGAACAGATACCATCCAGCTCACTTCACTGGAATGTTCTGAGGATAAGATGAAGATTCTGAATGTTCTGAAGATAATCTGTGTGAATCACTAGCTCATTTTTGGAATATGTAAATTCTCAGTAAACTTCATATGAATGTGAATCTCATTTCCTCTTCTTGGATGATTCTAATAAACAATTTTCATGGTACGGTAAGCCAAAAAGAAAAAAGAAGAAGAAGAAAAAAAGAAACCCCACATACACACACACACACAACCCCTGAAAGACTGTCTCTCTTGTATTCACGTTATAGTGAAGAGCCCTTATTAAAGTCAGAATAGTGAGTAATATAGTCTGTCAGTGTTAATGGCAAACCAGAAACCAGGTATAAACTGGTCTACAAGTTTCCAGTCCTGAACTCCCTGCAATTTACATATATGTACTCCTACCAGTTGGATACTCTTTTTTTTTAATTTATTTTAATTGGAGTCTAATTATTTTACAATATTGTATTGGTTTTGCCATACATCAACATGAATCCGCCATGTGTGCGCACGTGTTCCCCATCCTGAACCCCCCTTCCTCCTCCCTCCCCATACCATCCCTCTGAGTCATCCAAGTGCACCAGCCCCAAGCATCCTGTATCATGCATTGAACCTGGACTGGCGATTCGTTTCACATATGATAATATACATGTTTCAATGCCATTCTCCCAAATCATCCCACCCTTGCCCTCTCCCACAGAGTCCAAAAGACCGTTCTATACATCTGTGTCTCTTTTGCTGTCTTGTATACAGGGTTGTCGTTACCATCTTTCTAAATTCCATATATATGCGTTAGTATACTGTATTGGTGTTTTTCTTTCTGGCTTACTTCACTCTGTATAATAGGCTCCAGTTTCATCCACCTCATTAGAATTGATTCAAATGTATTCTTTTTAATGGCTGGGTAATACTCCATTGTGTATATGTACCACAGCTTTCTTATCCATTCATCTGTTGATGGACATCTAGGTTGCTTCCATGTCCTGGCTATTATAAACAGTGCTGCGATGAACACTGGGGTACATGTGTCTCTTTCGATTCTGGTTTCCTTGGTGTGTATGCCCAGCAGTGGGATTGCTGGGTCGTATGGCAGTTCTATTTCCAGTTTTTTAAGGAATCTCCACACTGTTCTCCACGATGGCTGTACTAGTTTGCATTCCCACCAACAGTGTGAGAGGACTCTCAAAGTATAATGCTCAACATTTTCTTCCCCTGATCCAAAGCCTTTGGTGACCATCAGTGGCTCATTAAGTAAAGTCAGTTGTCTCATCCTGCTACAGTGGTCCTAAAATCTTCCTTCCTCTTTTTCTGCAGTGTCTTCCTCCACACATCCTAGGATCAACCAGACTTAGGCTACTTGCCATGCTGTGTACATACAACACTGTAAACTCCACAAGACGGGTGACTGTTTTATTCACCACCAAATTCCCACTGCCTAGCCAGAGGCCTGATTCCCAGTGAAAGTTCAATAAGACTTTGTTGAAGATAATATCATTCTTCATTATGATAAAGACAGTAGCAATGATAATAGTAATCACAACAGCAGAATAATAACAATAATCATGCTGTTGATAGTGGTAAATAATAGTAAAATAACAAGCACAGGCATCAACTGAGCCATTGCTCAACAGCCACTATGCTGTATATTTCTTGTCTCAACTAAACTTTTAAATAACCTCATCACTTGGAGACTATGTTTATTCCATTTATTGATGAGAAAACCAAGGCTCAGAGAGATTAAATTGCTTCTCTGGTACTGGCTGTTTGACTCATTCATTTATTCAGCAAATGTTCCTGTGGGTCTATCACCTGTCAGGCTCTGTTTCAGGGGTTGAGGAGTGAAACTGGTTTGGGGAGTGTAACTTACAGTGGTTGGGGATATTCCTCTTTGTGAACAACATCCTTGTTTTCATGAGCTGATAGTCTGGTGACAGAAAACAGACCCCTACCCACCAAATAAATGAGATAATGTCAGAAAGTGGTAAGTGATCAAAAGGCAAGTAGGGTAAAGGGATCCATGTTGATGCGATTACTATTCCAGACAGGGTATGAAGTATCAAGAGGTATCTGCCTCTTGAGCAGATGACAGCTAAACAAAGTCCTTCCTGATGAAAAGGAGGGAGCCTTTAAAGACTTGACAGGAAAATGTAAGTGCAAAGGCCCTGGGGGCAATAGTGTCTGCAATTTGTTCAAGAAGCGGTAAGATTGCCAGTGTACTTGCTGATGAAAGTGGAAGCAGGTGAGGGCAGAGAGACAGGGAAGGTTCAGGGCATTTTGAGCACTACAGACATGATACAGACCTCGGGTTTTACTCTGATTTAAAAGTGCAAGCATCCCCAGCAACATGGAATGTAAATTGGTAGAGCCACTATGGAGAACAGTATGAAGGTTCCTTAAAAAGCTAAATATAGAGCTACCATATGACCCTGCAGTCCCCCTCTTGATCATATATCTGCGGAAAACATGGTCTGAAAGGATACATGCACCTCCATGTTCATTGCAGTACTGTTTACGATAGCCAAGGCATGAAACAACCTAAATGTCCATTGACAGAGGAATGGATAAAGAAGATACGTTACATCTGTACTATGGAATTTTGTGCGTGTGTGTGTGTGTGTGTTAGTTGCTCAGTCGCGTCCGACTCTTTGTGACCCCATGGACTGTAGACTGCCAGGCTCCTCTGTCCATGGAATTCTCCAGGCAAGAATACTGGAGTGGGTTGCCATTCCCTTCTCCAGGGGATCTTCCCGACCCAGGGATCGAACCCAGGTCTCCTGCACTCCAGGTAGATTCTTTACCATCTAAGCCATCACAGAAGCCCAAAGAATGAAATAATGCCATTTGAATATGGATGGACCTAGAAATTGTTAAACTGAGTGAAGTAAGTCAGAGAAAGAAAAATATTGTATGACTTCTCTTATATGCAGAATCTAAAAATATATGACAAAAATGAATTTACTTACAAAAGAGAAACAGATTCACAGACTTAGGGAATGGATTTATGGTTACCAACTAGGAAAGGTAGGGGGAAGGGATAGTTAGGGAGTTCGGGATGGGCAGGTACACATTGCTATAAGCAGTAAGTACCTATTGTATAGCATAGGGAGCTCTGCTTGATGTCACGTGACAGCCTGGATGGGAGGGAGTTTGGGGGAGAATGGATACATGTGTCTGTGTGGCTGAGTCACTCTGCTGTGCACCTGAAACGACCACAACACTGTTAATCAACCACGCCGCCGCTAAGTCGCTTCAGTCGTGTCCGACTCTGTGCGACCCCACAGAGGGCAGCCTACCAGGCTCCTCCGTCCATGGGAGTTTCCAAGCAAGAGTACTGGAGTGGGTTGCATACTCCAATATAAAATTAAAAGGTGAAAAGTAAAGCACAAGCAAACAGAGCGTTAAAGCCAAGGAGGACAGGATCTGTTCTGGGTCTTGAAAAGCATCTCTCTGGTGAAGATGTGGTGAGTAGAGGTCACTTACAGGGTTTTCAAGTCCCACATGTGAGCAAGGACAGCGGTGTGAGGGGAAACTCTGAGAGACCGGATGCAGCGTCTATGAGAAAAGAGTCTAGGATTAGCCCGTGGTTTCTGAGAGAGGAGCAGATGGGGTGGGGGGGGGTGAGAAAATCAGCAGCTCACCTGATCCACGTGACATCTGAAACACCCAAGAGCCACCCAAGTGGAGACCACGAGTTCATCGACAGCTGGGTGTTGACATGTCTTTAGTTCAACGAAACAAAACAGGGATAGAGTTTCACATCTCTGGGTTATCAGCATGTGGATGGCATTTCAGTCAGGAGGCAGGATGAGGTCATAGTGTGGGGAGTGTGGAGAGAAAAGGAGTGTGGAGAGGCTGGGGGGACAGGAAGACAGTGTTGGCCCAGGGGTGATCCAATGTAGAAAGGGGAGGGGGCGGAGTAAGGCCACAGGCACTGGGAAGGAGCAGCCGGCCAGGCAGGTGACGAACAAAGAGAGAGGCGTCTCCGAGGTCAAGTGGAAACAGTGCTTCAGAAACGGCAGTGGCCATCCATCTCCAGTGCTAGGTTGGGTTATACCAGGACTGAGAATTAACCCCCAGAGGTGGCAGTGTGGAGGGGACTGGAGACCTCGACGAGAGCAAGTTCTGTGCTTGCAGCTGCGGAACCCAGGTGTGTGCAGCACGCAAGCACCTCAGTCTACCCTGCCCTTCTTCTCCTTGGGTCCCAATTCCCTTCCTCTCCTACAACTCATGAACAGTATGCAACAGCATGAAAAAGCAAAAAGATATGACACTGAGACCACCAGGTCAGTAGGTGTCCAATAAGAAGAATGGAGAAACAGCTCCAGAAGGAAAGAAGAGGCTAAACCAAAGAGGAAATGATGCCCAGCTGTGGATGTGTCTGGTGGTGAAAGTAAAGTCTGATGCTGTAAAGAACAATATTGCATAGGAACCTGGAATGTTAGGTCCATGAATCAAGGTAAACTGGAAGTGGTCAAACAGGAGACGGCAAGAGTGAACATCGACATTTTAGGAATCAGTGAACAAAAATGATGGGGAGGGGAGAATTTAAGTCAGATGACCATTGATATCTATTACTGTGGGCAAGGATCCCTTAGAAGAAATGGAGTAGCCATCAGAGTCAACAAACGAGTTGGAAATGCAGTCACTTAGCCTCATTGTGCTTCCTGCACTGGAGTAAATAAAATAAGGATAATTAACCTCGCTTCAAATGAAAGGTGCTCTAAATAAATGGCATTATATTAAAAAAAAAAAAAAGAAACAAAGGAATGGTGTTAAGCGTTACTTGTGCTCTTTCTTTTAACTTAAACTATAAAACCAGTCAGTCCTAAAGGAAATCAACCCTGAATATTCATTGGAAGGACTGATGCTGAAGCTGAAGCTCCAATACTTTGGCCACCTGATGCGAAGAGCTGATTCAATGGAAAAGACCCTGGTGCGGGTAAAGAATGAGGGCAGGAAGAGAAGGGGGCAACAGAAGATGAGATGGTTGGATGGCATCATCAACTCAGTGGACATGAGTCTGAGTAAACTCTGGGACAGGGAAGCCTGGTGTGCTGCAGTCCATGGAGTCACAAAGAGTCAGACACAACTTGGTGACTGAAGAACTACAAAACTATACAATCTCAGAGGACAAGTCTTCTACTTATTAGTACTTCTTTGCATCAAGCATAGGGTCCTGGTGGATGCAAAATAAATATTCTTTGATTTAATAGGTCATAAGGGATAAACCCCCTTGGGTTTAGGAAATGTATATACTGGCCGTGCTCAGGGATTTTCCTCTCACCTGCCACACCTTCTCCTCCAGTCATTCAATCATTCCTTCAGTCATTCACTCTGCAGTTCCTACTGGGGGCCCTATTCCCTAAAACTATAACTTTCTGGTGTATGACCCAGCTCTGTCACTGATTTTTTGTCTCTTAGCCTTGTTGGCTGTGAGTTGAGGAAATCAAGATACATGGTCTAAAATACAAGCCAGAACAGTGGAACAGGTCTGTCTTAGATAATCTTCCCTATAAAAACGAGGGACTTGAATAAAGTAGTAGGTTGTGTCTGATTAGGGAGATTCTCGCATGCCAAGCTCAGAGTAGGTGCTCAGAATATTGGTCCATCATATCCATGGTACCCTGAAGAGGGCAGAACAGGAGAGAGTGGAGAGTGGAGAACGGGAGACTAGAAAACTGAAGATGAAATGCCATGCTGGAGGTGATGAGGTCTGAATTAAGAAAGAGAAGAGACAGGACCACAGGTGGCAAGCCTGTCCTTGGATGGCACCTTTGTTAGGGACTGAGTCAACACCCACTCTGATCCAGATGCCAAGTCCAGGCTCGAAATGTTCATGGCAGCTGAGAGCATGGAAAGCATGACAGAAAGTGGGGATGCGGCAGAAAGCAAAGACGGAAACGTGCGTGCATGTTCAGGCACTTCAGTTCGCTCTTTGTGACTCCATGGACTGTAGCCCGCCATGCTCCTCTGTCCATGGGATACTCCAGGCAAGAGTACTGGAGTGGGGTGCCATTTCCTTCTCCAGGGGATCTTCCCCTGGATTGAACCCACATCTCTTATGTCTTCTGCACTGGCAGATGAATTCTTGAAAGGACACATCTAAGTGCAATGGGCCAAGTGCTAGCTGCGGGACAAATAGGATGATAATGGGGACAGAGGGAGCAATTTTTGAACTGTGAGTTCCTCCTTTCACCTTTCCAGATCCACTCTCCACCTTTCTCCACTTTGCTCTCTGACCTGCCCTCCAGGAGGCTGAACTATATGGACCACAGTGGGCTTCTCGTCCTTGGCATCTGGCTGTATATCAGAGGGCAAGGGGAGAGAGAGGGCAGAGCATTGATCCCCTTCACTTCCAGAAGTTAGCTTTGTCCCTGAGTCACTGCCCCTCCCAAGGTGGTCTGTTCTACAGGATTCACCTTCTGGGTTCTGGTTTACCCTTCTCTCCTCCAAGGCCTGACTTATGACAGCTCTGCAATTAGGATCCCCTGTGGTTTTCTTATGCCCCTGCTGTAACTCTGCAATTCATTCCTTTATCACAGTTTGATTATATTTATATCTCTTGCTCTTGTTGGGACTCTCACTGATATATGCTGGACCTTTGAAATAAGAATTTGCAATTCTTTTGGAGTTTTTCCCTTAGTAAACTATGAGCTCTTCTATGAGAAGTTATGTCTTGTCAATCTTAGTTCTTTCTCCCCACCTCCACGGTTTACCATGATTTCCATTCACAGTGGTTGTTCATTGTTTGTTAGAAGATGTTAATTTCTCCTCAGTCACAACCATTTCTTTGACCCTAGCTGGTCCTGTTTGGCTCAGTCACAAATATTCCCCTCTGAGTCTATGTCCCTGGCAGGATGACCAAGGCAAGGAGCTAAAGCTTCATTTTCTCTTTTACCTTCTGGCTGTTCTTAATTCACTGTTTCTTAATCAAGAAGCTAAATGTTCCCACTAAGGTCTTTTCCTGCCCAATACCCCAAAGGGTACAGATTTCACTTCAATGTCAGATGCATGTGACCTCAGAAAAGACCCTAAATCTCCGTCATAATTTCCAAGATTGCAAAATCAAGATAAAACTAATACCAACTTTATGAGTGGCTGGAAGAATAAAAACAAATGTGATGTTTCATAGAATTTACTTTCTCATGAAATATATCAGTGACTTGAAATAACAAGCATTCTCTCCACCCCCGCTCTACTTTCTTTGACTGTTTTCATGAGGTAAATACGGCATTAAAACATAGAGCACAATCATAATAACAGCTGACATTTCCTGAGTACTTACTCCCTGCCAGGAACTATTCTAAGCACTTATATATGTCATTTCATTTAATCTCCACAAGAACCATGTATGATAGAGTCTTCTTTATCTCAGTTTTACAGATGAGGAGAAACAAGGCACAAAGAGATGAAGTGACTTGCTCAAGGTCAGGAGCTGGAATGGAAAGCTAGGAAGCTCCATCCAAAGTCAGTAAGCTGCTAACCCTTAGCTTACCCAGTCTCACTCCCTTACATTCCCTGCGACGTATGTGGAGACAAATCACACAGACTGGCCAGCGTTACTCAACTATCACGGGGAAATTATTAAGGGACTGAGAGTAAAGTTTGCACTTGTGGAAATTCTTGCGATTATACTTCAGCTCAGGTGTTGCACTCCAAAATTCAAATTCAGTCCATTGTGTCTGGTTAACTGAACAGCATTCTTAGTATCTCAGTGTTGTCAAGGACACGTGTTCTAGCCAGAGACTCACCTGAACTTAGCGCATGCTCCACCTCTTGCATGATCACCCCAGGGGAGGTGGTGGTGGTCTCCATGTCTATCAGTACACAGGTCACTTTGGGGGGCACAGTTGCTTGAGGCGTGGCCTCCGTGGGCACTGACTCAGCTGAGGCATGTGAAGTGGGTGTGAGAGTAGAGCTGTGCTCCTCCGTGTGGGACTCCAGTGTGGTTGGGGCTCCTGTGGGCTCGGTGCTGGTCTCAGCAGAGCTGTGGCTGGTGCTGATGGAGGCAGATGGAACCTCAGGTGGTGAGGTTGATGGGGGTGAGGGCGATGAGGCTGGCGCTTGAGGGGAGGTGAGTGTGGGAGACTCAGCAGGGGGCTGCGATCCTGTAGTGGGCACGCTGGCCTCCGGAGTGTCTGTGCTGTGTTCTTCAGGAGTGGGTGTTAAGTGGACCCCACCACTTGTTGGTGAAGGGTCTGTACGCTCCCAGTTGGAGGCAGAGCTGGTGGACTGCTCTTCTCTGGGCTCTGTGGAGATGTTCTTTGTGGGTGGAGATGTGGGGACCAGTGCTGGATCTAGGAGGACTGAGCTGTTGGGCGGGCCACCGGTAGGGGAGGCAGGAGGACTTTGCGGAGAGCTGGTCCAGATGGCTGTCGGTGGGGAGGTCTCTGCCAGAAGAGAATCAGTAGAGGGGATGGATGCAGACACGCTCTGTAGCCTCAGCCCTGTGGAAGAGCCAGGACAGAAGTGGTTAATCTGTGAAAAAGTGCATGGCAAGGCTGTGTTACAGTATTTTCACAGGTCTTTCTCATTTTACACTGTGCCTCTGTAATTGTGAAGGTGACTTTAAAAATATTTTCATTCCACTAATTGCTCTCTCTTCCCTTGGTGACTATCAGTAGGAACCAGCCTGTAAGCTCAGCAGGAGCAATTAGTGGGTCAGTATGCACAAGTTCAGCCAATACATGGCGTGAACTAGCCTTGTCTCTGCTTGCTTAAAGCCATGCCCTTAAATACTGAGACACTCTGCCGAAGTGATTTTATGAGAATTTGTCTGGACTGTTAAAGGGGTTGTTCCACAAGGCCTGCGGGGATGCCTAGCCTATGTGATGGGTTTGGAGAAGTGCAAAGCTGGTGGAGCTCACTGATTGGCTCTTCCTTGCCATGGATGCTCACTGATTGGTTGCTCACTGCTTCAGGGTTCTGAGCTCTGCAACCTGGCTGCCACTGCTGCTTGCTAAGTCACTTCAGTCGTGTCCCACTCTGTGCGACCCCATAGATGGCAGCCCACCAGGCTCCGCCATCCCTGGGATTCTCCAGGCAAGAACACTGGAGTGGGTTGCCATTTCCTTCTCCAATGCACGAAAGTGAAAAGTTAAAGTGAAGTCCCCCAGTCGTGTCCGACACTCAGCGACCCCATGGACTGCAGCCTACCAGGCTTCTCCATCCATGGGATTTTCCAGGCAAGAGTACTGGAGTGGGGTGCCATTGCCTTCTCCGTGAAACCTGGCACAGGGATGCAAGGGTTATGGGCTTTGGGCAAATAAAGGTGTGAGCACATTTCCTGTGAAAGAAGAAAGGGGGAAGGTCCCCGATTAAAAGCTGAGAAGAGGAAGGCATCTGAAGTTTGGAAATATTTTCTGAGTCTAGGACCTGGTTCTCCCAAATTTGAGCCTGGGGCTTTTACCTTCATGTTGTTTTGCCATTTTTTTCATATTTTGTAAAATTTTGGAATTAGTTTCCTTTCTTCTGTCCTCCCTACCTCCATTTACCCCATTCAGTTTCATTCATTTACTCAAATATTTAATAAATGGCTTCTATGTACTTGTACTATGCTAGACACTGAGTTTATGATTTCACTTTTTATGTAGCACATCTCTTGATTGCCCCTCCACACCCTTTACCATTTCCCAACAAGCTTTTCCCCTGGTCATTTCCATCTCAGTGGACGGCAAGGCCTTTCGATCAGTTACTCAGTTAAAAATCCAAATATCATCCTTAATGCATCTCTTTCCCTCACTGCCCCTCCTCCATCCAACCATCAGCAAATCATGATGACTGTACCTAGAAAACAGATCTGAATCCAGTCACTCCTTGCCACCTCCCTTATCATCTCACCCGAGGCACCAGTCACTTGTCTAGACAACTGCCACCATCTCTTAATTGGTCTGCTAGCTCCCAGATTTCCTCCTTTCAGCCTAGTTTTCACATAGCAGCCAGTGTAATATTTTAAAGTGATAAATCAAACTGATTTAAACTGATCAAAACCCTTCCAAGGTTATGCTTAGAAGAAAATCCAAAACTATTCCTTTTCATCATTCCATGTTCTCCTCATTCTGGTTAATCTCTAGTCAAATGTTAACCTCCTCCTTAGACGAATCTTCCCAGACAGTCCTAGCCAAAGTCATTCCTATTTCAGCCCCTTGCTTATTTTTTCCAAGGTTTAAAAAAATTATTTTAGTGTTAAAATATACATCTAATGTTTTAACCATTTTTGAAGTGTATAGTTCATTGGCCCCAAGTATATTTTCATTATTGTTCAACAATCACCATCATCCATCTCCAGAACTTTTTCATCTTCCCAAACTGTACGCATGAAAAAATAATTCTCTATTTTCCCCTTTCTCCAGTCCCTGGAAACCACTATTTTACTTTATATCTCTTGAATTTGACTGCTTTAAGTACCTCATATAAATAGAATCATATAATACTTGTCCTTTTGTTTCTGACTTATTTCACTTACTAGCAAAATATCATCAAAGTTCATCCATGTTATAGCACATGCCAGAATTTCCTTCCTTCTGAAGGCTAAATAATATCCCATTGTAGACACCACCTTTTGTTTATTCATTCATCCAGTGATGGCCACTCGGGCTGCTTCCACCTTTTGGTTATTGTGAATAGTGTACACTCATATGTGTACAAATATCTGTATGGGACCATGCTTTCAGTTGTTTGGGTTCTATGCCCCCAAATGGAATTTTATCTATTAGGTCAGCAGTAAAGAATTCACCTGTCAAGCAGGAGACACAGGTTCGATACCTGGGTTGGGAAGATCCTCTGGAGAAGGAAAGGGCAACTCACTCCAATATTCTTGCCTGGCAAATCCTATGGACAGAGGAGTCTGGTGTGTTACAGTCCATGGGGTTACAAGAATTAGACATGACTTAGTGACTAAATCCCCACACATAGTAATTCTATGTTTAATGTTTTGAGGAACCACCACATCTTTTGCTCTTTTTTGTTTTTCATAAAGTTAATAAAATAAAATCGTTTCTTCCTGAAACTACATATTATTTATCTGCCTATTATATCTCTCTTCCACCAGAAGGTAAGCTCCATGATGGTGCGGGGACCTGGTCTTACTATTGTTTCCTCTAGGACTGGAAGAGTGCCTAGGTCAGTGTAACTGCTCAATAAGTACTTGTGGGAAGGAGAAAGGAAAGAAATAAGGAAGGGAGGGAGGGAGGGAAAAAAGGAGGGAGGTAAAGAAGGAGAGTGTAGAAAGGAACTAACTGAAGAACTTTATTCTAAAAATATCCAACATTTCTCTACTGCTTTCTACGCATCACTGGGTATGGCCACATCCACCACGGCTGCGTGGGTCTAGCTGCCTACCTGCTGTTATTTGAAGGTAGGAACCTTGCTGAAAATGTCAGCCTCTGTCCTCTGCCATGCATACATGGATGCCTAGTGTCTTGTTAGTGCGTGCATGCTCAGTCACTCAGTAGTGTCTGACCCTTTGCGACTCCATGGGCTATAGCCTGCCAGGCTTTTCCATCCATGGAATTTTCCAGGCAAGAATATTGGAGTAGGTTACCATGACCCCTCCAGGGGATCTTCCTCACCCGGGGATTGAACCCTCATCTCTTATATCTCCTGCATTGGCAGGCGGGTTCTTCACCACTACACCACCTGGGAAGCCTAATGTCTTGTTAGGCCTGCAACTATTTAATTCTCTAAACTCTGAGGTGACTTCCTTGGGGGTGGCATTAGGTAACAGCCAAACATGATCAAGATGCATAAGGAAAAAAAAACATGGGCTAGATTTTAGCACAGAAGGGAGAGAAGAGGGATGCAGAGGGAGGTAGGCATTCAGCTGTGTGACGAGCTCAGTAGCTGATGGAAAGTTGTGCTGCAGAATCTAACCCGAAAACACAATTTTCTCAATATTTAAGTGAATTGAACACTTTGATTGTTGTCAAAATAATTTGTTTTATTTTATTTAAAAGGAGTTGGTGAAGACCATAAACTATAGGAGAGTTACTCTTTTAGTAAACAGGGATATAGATCTCCCAAATTAGTCCATGTTACAGTGGTGGACTTTTGGCAGCTGTGAAGTCTCAACAATTTCAGGATGAATGCAGGTCATGAGGTCTTTGAAACAGGGCCAAAACAATACTTGGGACAAACATTATGAAAACATTGAATCTTCCTATGTGACCTTAGAACTTACTGGCTCTGCATCTTCGTAGCTCCTGTGACTCATTAAAGATTCTGAGGCCAAAATAAATGGACAACATTTAACTACTATTTAGTATCATATAATAGATGTGCAGATGGAGGTAGACAGAGACTTTGTCTGGCAGCTAAGTCAGTCTTGGAAATCTGCGATGAATGAGCAATGGCATCTATTATATACAAAGGAGCACAGCTTCATTCAATCATTCAAGCTTTTATTGAGTAGTTTCTATGTCCCTGACTTCGCCCTCAGAGAATTCAGTATTTACCAGGACAGAAAGGACATCCAACAATGTGTAATATGATATGATCAGCACCTTATGGAAGTAAAAGCAAGTTGCAATGGGAGACCACAGGAAAGATGAATACATTCTGTATGGGGACCGTGGAATGCAAAAATATACAAAGTCATTTTCAAATGACATTTAGAAAAGTCACCGCAGAGATGACCTTTGAGTTGGTTCGGAAAGGATGAGAACACACGAGATGCTGTTAAAGCATATGATGTTCAGGCTGACAGCTGCACTGTAATTGCCAGGGGAGCTAAAAGCTGTACTGTGCAATCATCATAGTGCTGAAAAGGACATGTTCCAGGAATAAGTGCGGTGGCTGGAGACACCCGTTTTCTTGTTTAACCCTGACTAATATACTTTCATGACTCCTGCCCTTTCTGCTTCCAAAGAGGAATGTGGTGGCTGTTCATATCCCATGACTACCTACTTAGCACTTAAAGTATTTTATGGTCTAGCTCAGATGATTCTTACCCCTAACCACAATGCATAGAAGTTGCGGGCCAACACTGGTCATCTTCAAGTGAACAAGGCGTTAAAGCTTCTGATTTGCCTAATTTGGTGGTACATTCCATATTACTCTGAGTACATGAGGATGGGTCTTCTTTCAGGTTGAAGATATCTAAAGCTCAGGTGCCATGACTACCCTAGAGAATGTTTGCTGTCCTAGTTGGCTCAGGCTGCCAGAACAAAAATATCATAGACTAAGTGGCTTTAACAATAGCAATTTACTTCTCACAGTTTGGAGGCTGAGAAGTCCGATTAAGGTGTGGGCCAATTCAGGTTCTAGCAAGAGCGCTGCATCTGAGCTTGTAAGTGGCAACCTTCTAGCTGTGTCTTCACATGGCCCTTCCTCAGTATCTGCTGGGAGGTGTGGAGAAAGCTCTCTGGTGTCTTTTCTTATAAGGACACTAATCCCATGATGAGGGCTCCATCTTCGTCTAATCCTAATTACTTCCCCAAAGCTCCATCTTCAAATGCTATCACTTTGGCTTCAACACTGAGAATCAGAGACAGTCTAAGAAAACAACATTTCTGCTTTCTCATATGTAGGACTTTTGTTTTCACAGGAAGATCAAATTGATTAAGTCAAACAGCTAAGGATGTATCCCAGGATTTCAAAACTATTTTTAGTGCTAAAGAAAAGGTCTAGGTGACACATGATTATGACCCCTCATTGGATAAATGAGGGAACAGACAGGGAGAGGAGGTGATGTAATTGACCTTAGACATCTAAGAGGAGATGTTGGGCAGGGCTGCCTGAAGAAAGTCATGTAGAGACAGGCTCAGAATGAGAGTTCCCCACCACCACTCTGTGCCTAGTCTCAGAAAGACCTCAAAAAGGCCTGTAGAACTTACTTTAGCAACTATCATTACAGAGTAAGCAAGCAGGAGCCCCTGTTAAAATAAGCCAAGAAGTTAACATAATGTGCCAACAAGGGCCTATTAGCACAGGGATCTATACTCAATATTTTGTAATAATCTATATGGGAAAAGAATCTGAAAAAGAATAGATATATGTATAACTGAATCACTTAACTGTATATTTGAAACTACCACGATATTATAAATCAACTATACTTCAGAGAAGTCATTAAAATGGAAAAAAAGCAAAAAAAAAAAAAACCCAAACAAACAAACATCCCCCCAAAATAATGCAGTGCCCCATAAATTTTCGCACTCAAAGTAGAGCCACTCTCCTCTGAAGAAAAGAATTAGTTCCAATATTTTCTTGAGCAAATGGCAGAGTAAATAGGATGAAGACACTGAATCTATTATTCTCTAGATTAGAGGTGACTTTGCCACACACCATGTCCCTGCCCAGGCAGTGACAGGCTGCTCACGTGTCTGAAACGGACGGACACGAGGAAGGAAATCTCTTATACTTGGCTCCAGTGAGAGATCCAGGGGTATGATGGCTGGAAGTATGACTTGATCTGAAATTCTTCCTTGTAAACGTACAAATGGAAGTCCTTCCTGAAGTTTGGTCGGGTTAAAAGTTTTCTGTTGCAAGAATAGCCAGTACTGCTAGTTTCTCGATTTGTCTCACTCTCTTCTTCCCCTTCCCTGTCCACAGATCAGCTCTCTATGTCTAAGTCTCTATTCTTGTCCTGCAAATAGGTTCATCAATATCGTTTTTCTAGACTCCATACATATGTGTTAATATACGATATTCGTTGTTCTCTTTCTGACTTACTTCACTCTGTATGACAGACCATTGTATAACACAGGGAGCCCCCGTTCGGTGCTCTGTAATGACCTGGAGGGGTGGGATAGGGGATGGGGTGGGAGGGAGGCTCAAAAGGAGGGGATATATGTATACATATAGCAAATTCCGTTTGTTGTACAACAGAAACTAATACAACGTTGTAAAGCAATTATACTCCAATTAAAAAAACAAACAAACAAACAAAAAGATTAGCTGACAGATTGTTGCTCAGAAGAAAAGCGGACTCTTGTTGTTTCCATTGTATATTGTCCTTTAATGTGTGAAAACAAACAAACAAAAAAAACCCACGTCTGACTTGAGCTGGGATTTCCTGCGTTGCTAGGAGGAGAGATTGGCGGCTGATGGCTGGGACACGTAGGCAAGTCTCGCGGTACTGAAGGGAATTACAAGATGCTCCAGGGTAGAGTCTGCATTCCGCGCATGCGCTCTTGCTTCTGCCCCCGTGGGTGTCAAGAACATAGGGCGGCAACATTGGCAGCCGGTGGACAAGGAGTGCCCTGAACTGTCACCTCTTCCTGGGTCTTGTGAGCAGCAAACTGAGCCAGTGCTAAAGCCCCAGGTGGCCCGACTGCCTGTGTTGCTCACCTGTTCTCTACCCCCCACCCCCCCATAACCTGTCCTCTCCTGCCCTTGGCTTGTTAAGTAGCTGAGAAAACATGTGACAAAGCTTTGGCAAATTCGGTGAAATTTGATCAAAACACAGTCAAGCCCTCTCCTGTGCTGCCAAGTCAGCCTGAGGGGTGCCTTTACCCGCGGTCTTGGGGGATCGTGCCAGGCCTGCCTGGCAGAGGTCCCAGCCCTGCTGAAGGGCTGCTTGCTAAGGAACTGCTAACAGTCAAGGCCAATTGGACCATGTCACTCCCCTTGCAGGGCTGAGGGGAGGAAAGGAAGCCTGCATTGAAGATAAAACTCCAAGACCCCACCGAGATCTAGAAGGCTCTTTGGGATCCAAGCATAGTCTGCCCCTTCAGCCTTTCTCCCCACCAGGCCCGAAAACACATGAGACTTTTCACTGTACTCTATTCCTTCTGCTCAAACAGCTCTCCCTCTCATGCCTGCCTGAGAATCTCCTGTTCATCCTGCCAGTGCTAGCTTAAGAGCCTTTGCTGATTCTCCTGCTAAATCCAACCCCCATCCCCCCATCTCCGGCCTCAAGCCCTTACGCGCTCAGAGCATCTTGTATTTTAATATCACAGTACTGAGATTGTCACGTAACTACATACTTGCTTACGGGAAGCTTTGTTTAATGCGTGACTCCCCTTTAGAATCTAAGATTCACATGGAACAGGGGCTGTAGTGGATTTGCTCCTCACATATCCTTATTAGGGCTTCCCTGGTGGCTCAGACGGTAAAGCGTCTGCCTGCAATGCAGGACACCAGGGTTCGATTCCTGGGTCAGGAAGATCCCCTGGAGAAGGAAATGGCAATCCACTCCAGCACTCTTGCCTGGAAAATCCCATGGACAGAGGAGCCTGATAGGCTACAGTCTGTGGGGTCGCAAAGAGTCGGACACAACTGAGCGACTTCACTTTACTATCCTTATTATCTGATCCATAATAGGAGTTCAACTATAAACATATAAATGAATGACAGAATGAGCTGAGGACACTATGAAGGGTACTGTGCTGACCATTTCACATGCATCATCCCATTCAGTCATAATATCCATTGTTATCTTGGTTTCACAGATGACAAAACAGAAGATCAGAAAAGTTATGTATCCACCCTAAGGTCATGCAGCTAGAACATGGCATGGCTGGAGCTTTAACCTGAAACTGTCTGGCTCCAGGCTGATCTTATAACCATCCCACTGTACTGTATTGGCACACGCAAGGATGTCTTTGAAGCCTGGGCCCCATGTTTGTAAAGGCAAAAAACACCAGTTTTCCTTTATCTCCCCTAATACATTCTCTAGTGTGGGTCACTAGAGAGGGCTTTAAAAAAAATTACATGACCATGTGACCCTTTTTTCCCCCCTTTTATCCTGCTGTAGGCTCTCTAATGGCCTCAGGATAAATTGTGAACTCCTTGGCACAGCACATAACACCTTTGATGATCTCCCAACCCCACTCTTGGTGAGCCTTGTGATTCTAGTAATCTGAATCAGTGTGCATTTCTGAAACACTGGCTGTCTTCCTCCTCCCAGCCTTTGAGTTTGCACTTCTTCCCACCCTGGCTTCCCCCGCCCTACCCCAGTCCTGAGAACTCTGGAGCTTTACCTCCTCTATGAAGATTCCCCAACCCGAATGAGTCCTTCTCCTCTGTGTTGCTAATCATAGCACACATTATACTGAGTCGTTTCTCCCAATGCTTGTCTCCCATCAGACTAGGAACCCTAATAACAGGGACCACAGCATGCTGTTCATGTTCCCGGCAGAGAAAGTGCTTTATAAATATTCAGTAAAACCCTGGATTTTCTACCCTTTGAAAAATGAAAATGTTCTCTGGCTTATCTGTTGGGCCTTGATAGCAGGAATGCATCTTCCTTTTGATTTGCCTTTAAGCTCCATAAAAACTACCAGCTCTGAGGAAATTTTGGATGGCTCTCTAAACATACTTTGTGCTTCCTTGTTTTCACTTTGGAAATAGCAGGGATGTCTTCTTTTTGTGCATGATATAGACCAGAGTCACCAGCTTTTGAAATGCTGGCCTGTCAATCAACTGGCCCAAACACAGGTGGGCCTCACCATCCTGGCACTGAATGGACTAAACTTTAGCAAGTGTTTGAGTGAGAAAGAGTACAAAAGAATCTTAAAACAATATGTATAGTTTAATATATAAGCTAGGCCTTAATGGTGCTTAGGTTGAGCAAAGCTATTGTTTGGATTCCTCACACTGACAAAAATTCCCCATGGTGTGTTTGGTTGGGCTGGTAAGGGTACCCAACACTCTAGAAGGTTAATCTAACATCTGCAAAACCATTACTAATCCGTCTGGTCCAACCATATGGTATCTGAGAGCTCTCATATGTCTAGATAAAATGTATATGCCCCAAAGCCATCAAACTGTGTTTAAGAAGACGCTTGTTTGAAGGAGAAGCACCACATCCTCCTGAGAGTTTCGTTGGCGGAAATGAGATCCAGTTCTAGTCCCAAAAGAGGAAGAGTCCTTCTGTTTTCCAGCCACTGAATCAGAACCCGCAGACATGGAGTATGACTCAGCTTCTCTGTCTGGACTCTTGTTATCACCAAGCTCTATGTGGGGGCTGTGCATGCTAATTGACAGAATAACATTTGTGAAGAAAGTTGTGCTTTCTGGGGAAGAAAAAATATATAGTACATCATTTTTAAAAAATTTTCTTCTCACCAGAAGCAGCAGCTATCTTTGTCAGTCAAATGCTCCTCCAAAGTCATTACCTTTAAGTTGGGGGTAGACTGTGATGGTCGGCCTCAGGAGGAGGCAGTGCTGAGCACAGATGCCAAGAGACACCCCAAATTCTGGACTAGCTATATTGGGGTGTCTCAGGGTGGCGAGCTGGAGAGAGAGAGATGATGTAGGGAGGGTAAGTGCCTTGTCTTCGGCTGCTTTGTGGTTATGGTGGGTATGGGGTGGGTAGTGGGATGGGAGAGGAAAGTGACTTGATGCCTCCATTCAGTCACGGGGGGTCTTCTGAACAACAGCGTTGCCTTCTGCAGTGGGCCGAGTCCCAACACGTGTGGAGCCCAGGGCAAGAGTGCACACAGAGGCCCTCACAGGGGACGCGTCCCTGTTACAGGCTGGGCTCCATCCGGACCCTGCAGCCTTCTGCGAGGGATCACTCTAGTGACTGGACGCCAGGGGGAACAAGATGTGCTGGGGCAGCGCCGGCCGAAGCTGGACCTGGGCTCAACCGAACCGAGGATGGAGACTGACCCGGACTCGTTTCTCAGGCAGCCTTGGTGGGCAGGCTTTGTTCCTCCAGGCCTTGGTTTTCTGAAGGGATTTTCAGGCATTCCTAAGGCAGGGGAGAGGGAGGGAGTGTCCAGGGAGCATCTTGAGTGATCCGTGGTGATTGGCTTTAAACAAAGACAGCCCCTCCTCTGGTGACCCATAGCTGAGGCTGTGAGTCTCTCCTCCCTATGCCCACTGCGAGCCACACCCTGCGGTCCAGGGGCCCAATCCAGCTCCCCATCACTCTCCTGTTTGCTCAGGAGGTTCCTGAAATTTCCAAAATTTTCTCCTTTGAATTTGAAAAGGGGAAAAAAAGTCTTTGTGTTCAGGTGTCACAAAATGCAGTGGTTTCTTGTCTGGTCAAAGGTCACACCCTTTCCTTTGCCTTCCCCTACCCACCTCTGCCCCCAGGTCCAAATCACAATCAAGTCATTTCTCATACTCTCTAGCCACAGGAAGTATCAGAACTTAAGAAAGTCTGTAGTATCGGTCTGCTTTGATTCTGAACCGTTTCCTTCAGAGGACCTTTGGGAAGCTAGGAATTACCCAAAGAGCTGGGGCCACCCTGCTGCTTTCTCAGCCTAAATGTCCTTGACTTCTCCCCACCACTTTGTCTCCAGCTCAGTGGGAGCCCCATCCATGCCTTCTTGGAAATCTGCCCTTGACAGGACAGTCCTGGTTGGTGGGAGGATTCCAAGTTGACTCATACAGGCATTCTGACTCGCGAATCTGTAGGCAACCTGACTACTCACAGGGAAATATCCATGAAATGCATTCCCATTTGTCTCACCACCAAAGCTGACCACTGATCACTTAGGAGTCAGGCAAGAGGGCAGGGATGGCTCCAGTTGCAGACCCATCTCCCAGATTCAGAGCCAAATGACTCAGAGCAAGTTTCCTGGGCTGTGGGAGAGGATGGTGGGAGCCTTCTCAGAGAAGACGAATGACCCATGATATTGGTGGGCCTCCTTTCTCTTCCTGCCAACATTTTTCTTCTAAGGGTTTTCAGCAAAGATGCCAGTCAGCACAAACGGTTATGATTCCTAGTTTCTTTAAAAAAATTTCATGTCCTTTTAAAATATTGAATAGAAATATAACGTATGTATAATAAAATGCATACATCTTAAGTGCATAATCAGTGAATTTTTACACACACACACACACACATATATATATATATACCTGCATAAGCACCACTGAGATCAAGATACAGAAACTTTCCAGCACCCGGAAAGTTCCCTCATACTTTCTCACAGACATAATCCTCTGAAGAAAACTTGTTCTGACTTTCATCACTAGAGATTAGCTTTCCCTGTTTTTGAACTTCACATCAATGGAGGCATGCGGTGTGTCCTCTTTCCTGTCTGGATTCTTTCACTCACCATGAGACTCTCTTATGTTGCTGTGTTTTAACAACTCATCATTTCTCATTGCTGATAGCATTCAATTGCATGAATATACCACAATTTATTACCAAATTATGGTGAGTCAGTGGTAATGAACCTGTCCGCCAATGCAGGAGATTCAGGTTTGATCCCTGGATCAGGAAGATCCCCTGCAGAAGAGAATGGCTATACACTCCAGTATTCTTGCCTGGAAAATTCCATGGACAGAGGAGCCTGGCAGTCTACAGTGACTGAGCGACTCAGCACAGTCCAGCACAGCACAGCAGCACCACGATTTATTAATCCATTTTACCAATGATGCACAGGTGAGCTATTTCCAGTTTAGGGTTATTATAAATGAAGATGCTTGCTTCACAGCTTCTTAACATTTCTCTAATGCTTATTAAAAGGCATTAATATTGTAATACTTTTAATACCTATAATACTTTTCAAGTATTAAGTCACTTAATCCTTGCAATAAACCTAGGATAATTATTATTACCCACCTTTGACAAGTGAGAAAACTGAGGCAGAAGGAGGTTAAATAACTTTCCCAGTATATAGAACTGGAAAGTAGAACTGGGATTCAAACCCTAGAAGGAAGTCTAACTCAATAACCTGTCTTCTTAACCATCTAGCTAATATTAACTGCTGCTGCTGCTGCTGCTAAGTTGTTTCAGTTGTGTCCGACTCTGTGCGACCCCACAAGCCTGTTAATTACTATCTCCTCATTTGCCAACTTGGGATAATAACAGTACCTCCATTCACAGAGTTATTGTAATATAAGGGCTTCCCTGGTGGCTCAGACGGTAAAGAAATTGACTGCAATGCAGGAGATCAGGGTTCAATCCCTGGGTTGGGAAGATCCCCTGGAGAAGGGGATCACCTCGTTTGCCAACTTAGAATAATACCAGTACTTCCATTCACAGAGTTATTGTGAGGGTTAAATAAATAATCTATATAAGGCAGACACTGTTGATTGACTAACCCAATAGTCATTCCCAATCCCCTTCTGCTAGCCTCCCTACCGAAACTATAAAAGCTAAATGCTCCCTTCCTAGCCTCCTTTGTACCCAGAAATATCTATGTGCCCCAGTTCCACAGAATGAGGTTGATAAGATATAGGCTAAGGGGCTTCTGGAGAAATTTCACTTCCTCATAAAAAGAATATGTAAGAAAGAGAAATTCTCTTGGTGCCTACTTGTCCCTCCCAATTCTTCCCTTTAATGTAGATGTGATGTCTGGCACAGTGGCAACCATCCTGTGAAGCCAAGGATGAAAGTCAACCCACTGGGGAAGATGGAAGTGAAAGACAGAAAGAACCTTTTTCCTTGATGATACTATTGATCTTGCCATGACAGGACTAGAATGTCAAACTTCAGACTTCCTATTAAATAAACAACACATGCCTTTGGGGATTAAGGTATTGTGTAGATTTTCCATTATTAGCAGTATAGATGACAGACCCTGTAAAATGCTTATCACAATGCCAGGCACAAAGTAAGAGCTCAGTAAATACTAGGCTATTATGTGGATCTGTTTAATTGGAACCTGGGTCCAAATGCCTTCGCCTTCTTTAATCTGCTAATGATTTTCAATAGGCATCCTTAAAGAGACACTATTCCTCCTCCTGGCATCAGCTATGAGCCTCAGGAATGGAGCACCTCTGACATTCTTCAACAAAGCAATGAGCAACTGGACCTGTCAGTGTTCCCAGAGGTATTCTCTAGGCTAACGCCTATGAAAGCTGAGCTGCCTGAAAAACTCACAGAACACATCAGAAAAAAAAAAAAAAAAAAAGCTAAATGTGATTTAGCTAAAAAAAACAGTTCAGAAAGTTTGTGGGACAATTTTCAGCATCTCCTTTTTTTCAAACTGGAGGATAATTAGTTTATAATGTTGTGTTAGTTTCTGTTGTACAACAACATGTATCAACTATATTCTTGAGCCTCCCTCCCAATCTCCTCATCCTTCCCCTCTAGGTCATCACAGAGCACTGGGCTGAGCTCCCTGTGCTATACAGCAGCTTCCCACTAGCTATCTATTTTATACACAGTCACTTTCTCAAATGGTCCCACCCTCTCCTTCCCTCCCTGTGTCCATAAGTCTGTTCTCTATGTCTGGGTCTCTGTTCCTGCCTTGCAAATAGGTTCATCAGTACATTTTTCTAGATTCCGTATATATGGTTAATATATGATACTTGTTTTTCTCTTTCTGACTTACTTCACTCTGTATGACCGACTCTAGGTTCATCCACTTCACTGCAGGTGACCCGATTTCATTCCTTTTTATGACCAAGTAATATTCCATGGTGTGTACGTACCACAACTTCTTTATCCATTGATTGGTTGATGGACATCTTGGTTGCTTCCATTACCTGGCTATTGTAAACAGTGCTTCAGTGAACACTGGGTACTTGTGTCTTTTTGAATTATGGTTTTCTCAAGTATATGCCCAGTAGTGGGATTGCTGGATCATATGCTAGTTTTATTCCCAGTTTCTTAAGGAATCTCCCTACTATTCTCCAGAGTGGCTGTATCAATTTACATTCCCACCAACAATGCAAGAAGGCAGTCTTGATAAGAATACGCTTGTGACTAGGTGACTGCAGCAGGCTGAGGAAGTAGAACAAAGACCCCTCAACAACAATCAGGGGCTTGTTATTGTTACACGAGCTGGCCCACCTTGGTCAGAGCCATGAGATGTAAGTTAGACACGCTCAGTAGAATGGCAACCTACTCTTGATTTTAAATTTTCAGCATCACTTAGCAATTTATTTTTAAAAAATTCAGTTAGACTTTTGTTTGTCTAGGTCCAATTCAACAAATAAGTATTGAGTGCCTGCTCTGACCAAGGCACCCAGGTATCTAGGCTATATGGATGAAGCAAACAGGAAGAGAGAGAAATTTGTTTTATATTTTATATAGGCTTTCTTTTGACAGCTGCAATTTGACTCTATTTTCCCCTCATGCATGTTAACGCTTATAGGCCTTTTTGTTTGTGTGTGTGTGGTGTGTGGTGTGTGGTGTGTGTGTGTGGTGTGTGTGTGTGGTGTGTGTGTGTGGTGTGTGTGTGTGTGTGTGCTCAGTCCTGTCTGACTCTTTGCAACCCCACGGACTGTACCCACCAGGCTCTTCTGTCCATGGGATTTTCCAGGCAAGAATACTGGAGTTGGTTGCTATTCTTCTCCAAGAGATTTTCCTGATCCAGGAATCAAACTCCAGTCTCCTGCATTGCAGGCAGATTCTTTGCTGTCTGAGCCACTCGTATTCATTAATTATCATTTCTACCCTTTAATCCTGTTTCTGCCTTTCAAGCTATCTCCTAAACAGCAAAAACTACACTAAAACTGCAAGCTTAAAAACTTACGGCATCAGAGCAGATTTCCTAGAGTCTAAGGATCTCTGTCCTCTACTGACATGGAAATGAGAATGAAGCTGCTCCTCACTCGAGTCAAGTTCTAGGCTGGACGTACAGAGGTAGAATCTGCAGCCCTGAAGTCTACCTGGTTTCATGGGAGTCGAGGCCATCATTCCGTGGATGCGCAGTTCTCCTCTTTGAGAACCACTTTCCCTATTGTGGCATTATTAACCCATTTCTCCATAAGGGACCCTCAATGCTGTGCTTAGCCTCTCTGCTGAGAGAGCTCATTTTCAGAACTAGGCCTGGATGGAAGATGACAGTTGTGGATGGAACCATGTGCAGCAAGGCCCTACTCATCACCAGAGACTCCAGGATGTCTCCTGGAATGTGGCCCAAACCCTGATATGCACTCAAAGATAGATGGACCATCTCCGGGGATAGGGAACTGGGTGCCCCCTTGCTCCCAAACAAAGAGAAGGGGCCAGAAGAACAGGAATTTGTCATTAGGAAGTTCCAGGTACGTGTGCAAGCTAAGAGCTCACACGATGATATGAAAAGCACGAGCTAAGGGTGGACACAACCTTGTTTCCGGTTATGTGTGATGAGGGTAATCTATTCACTCTGCAGGGGTGAATCTTCTCTGCAGAAATATGCCTCCTAATGAACAAAATCCACTGAAATTGATATGAGGAACCATGCTTTATGTAAGAGATGTTGTGGGTAATGAATTTTAATCAAGTACATTAAGCAATGAGGGGAACAAGCTGTCTGAAGGAATTCCATGGTGAATCCTTATTTAATGCTATTAATTACCACCTAATTTGTCACTTGTGTAAAGCATGCTGACTTTAATTTGCCTAAAAGTCCAGATCTTCTCATGCTCTTGTTCCCTAAGATATTCATGACTCCAAAAGGCAGCAGGTTACTCTCCTTACAGAATTCGTACCTCAGCTGAAAATAACATAAATCACTACTTGAGTACACACAGCCACATAAACATCATTTTCAGAGTTGGTTTCATTTGTTAACCAATGTCCAATTGCTGTTACCCTCTGTATCTCTTAAATGCCTGCAGGATCACATCCTCTGCTAGGAAAAGCATCAGCAATGCCAACCAGGGAGGCACCACTGGCACCATTACTGAAGTACAGCATCTTCTGATGAAAATCTTTGGGATCCATTAAAAGGCTAATCGACAGCCACTGCTGATAGATGCAATTAAACATGTCAGTCTGGAAGGACAGACTCTGGCTACATAAGCTAACTTGGGTGAACTGAGCAAGATGGATAAAAATTGGCGCTGCTGGTAGCTCGACGAGAAGAATGATTTTGCTTTGGGTATACTTATTTAGAATACATTTATAAGTGTTGCTGCTTAGAAAAGAATTATTCAAAAACTAACACTGCCTATCCTGTACCTCATGAACCACTTCTTTCATCTATTCCTGGGTTCCCTCTGGTGATGCTGGGGTTAGAAAGGGTCCCTCTATATGCACACAGGCTGAACTGGAGGCAGAGGCAGTTCTACCTCATGGCTTATTTCAACAGTAATTCCCAGGTATAAATAACCAGCCTGGCCTTCTTCCCTGTGTTCCAGTCCTCTAATTCCAGCCTTTTGAGTTTTGCCCTCAAAGGCAGTAAGTCTATCAACTGTGTTTCCTTCCCCATCCAACCAGCTCCTCTGGGTTTATTTTTGTCATCATCCTTCCCCTTAACTGGGCTTCCCTTGTGGCTCAGCTGGTAAAGAATCTGTCTGCAATGTGGGAGACCTGGGTTCGATCCCCGGGTTGGGAAGAGAAAGGAAAGGCTACCCACTCCAGTATTCTGGCCTGGAGAATTCCATGGACTGTATAGGCATGGGCTTGCAAAGGGTCAGACACAACTGAGCAACTTTCAGTTTTACTTTCCCCTTATCCAGGTTATTTTTCTTTCTTTCTTTACAACACTATTTACGATAGCCAAGACATGAAAGCAGCCTAAATATCCTTCAACAGATGAATAGATAAAGAAGATGTGGTACATATGCACAATGGACTATTACCCAGCCACAAAAAAGGGAATGAAACTGGGTCATTTGTAGTGATGTGGATGAACCTAGAGTCTGCCATACAGAGTGAAGTAAGTCAGAAAGAGAAAAACAAAGAGCATATATAAACCATATGTATGGAATCTAGGAAACTTGTACTGATGAACCTATTTGCAGGGCAGGCATAGAGACACAAACATAGAGAACAGGCAAGTGGACTTTTGAGGAGGGTTAAGGAGAGATGGGACAAAATGAGAGAGTACCCCTGACAGATATACATTAGCGTGTGTAAAATGGATAACTAGTGGGAAGCTGCTGTACAGCACAGGGAGCTCAGCTTGATGTTCTGTGATGACCTAAAGGGGTGGGAGGGAGGTCTTAGAGGGAAGGGATATAGGTATACATACAGCTGATTCACATTGTTGTGCAGCAAAAATTAACACAAAATTGTAAAGCAATTTATAAATTAGAATTGCATATATTTAAGGTATACAACATGATGATTAGATAGACATATACACAATGACACAATTACTATGGTCAGGCAAACTAACATATCATCTTTTCATATAGTTACTATATTTGGTGTGTGATGAGAACACCTGGTCTATACTCTCTTAGCAAATTTCCAGAACTCAATACAGTATTATTAACTATAGTTGTCATGATGAACATGAGCTGTTTAGACTTATTCATCCTATAGAACTGGATCCTATAGAACTTTGTACCTGTTGATCAAGTCTTTCCATTGCCTCTACTTCCCCACCTCTGGTAACCACCAGAGTGGTGGTAATCACTCTATTCTCTACTATTACTTTTTTAGATTCCACATATAATTGAGCTCCAGTTCAGTTCAGCAGTTCAGTAGCAGCATGTCTTTCTAGGAATCCTTTGGGTCTTTTTGTAAGAAGGATCTTATTCCTGTAAATACGGAGGCTACTAAAGGAAGCACTTTGTTTGCATTGCGGTGAAACATTAAGCTACACAATAACACACATAAAGAGAGAGACACACACATACTTCTAAATGGTCCATCGGAAAGGAAGACTATTTTCTGCCTAGCCAAACATACAAATTCCTCCTGTCTCTAGCCAGAAGAAAACGAGTGGGTCATTTCTTAGTCTGTAGGACAGATGTCTTCATGTCCTTTGGCAGGGGCTATCTGCCAGCCAGACTGTGAAGACTGTCTCTGTATCTCAGAGGCTGCTTTTAGCAGACAGATTCACATCTCATCCTAAGAGCATTTATCAACTGTTAGATCTCTGAGGGCTAGCGCACAAGCACTTCTCCTTGGTAAGGCTACGGGGCTATAATTGCATTCACAAGTCTTCATCCAGAAAAAAATCTACTTTTTACTAAGTTCTTATCAAATAATAATATATTGAAAAGCCAAAATTATCCTTCACAGGCTCAGGAACAGCATTTTCATTTGCTGTGTAATTGAATCCAGAGCATTTCAGCTTTGGTTTCTCTTCGCTGAAATCCTCCCTTTCATTCACAACCTAAGCAAACAACAGCAGAATAGAAAAAGATACAAGCAAGCTTTCTGAATCATATAGAGAAGATTAGTTTTCCTTCCTATGGACGATTGTATACACAACCTAAAGAGGAATATACCAGGTATTAATTTTGATTTATGTTTCATTGTAAGAAAGCCACAGTCAGTCTAGGTAAATACTACTGAGCAAAGAAAGGAAAGCAAAATTATCTTTAAAAAAGAGTAGAATTAGCAAGTCTGAATCTTCAGCCTCACAGATGAGCCCTGATTCTATCATTCCAGCTGCACACAGGTCATTTCTTTTTGGAAAACATCTTATCACCAAATTCAACAAGTCCCTATCTAAACTGAGCAATTCCAAAATAAGTCTCTTAAATGCTTCCTTGATGCTGCCAATGGTGCCAGTTAGGTATGATGGTTTAGAAGACAGTTTGATGTAGTAGGTACAGGGAACAGAATAGTGGTTACCAGAGGTAAAGGAGTGGGGATGGGTGGCTGGATGAAACGGGTAAAGGGGATCAACTGTGCAGTGAGAAATGGAAACTAAATTTCTGGCAGTGAGCATGTTGTAGGGTATATGGAAGTAGAAGTGTGATGTTGTACACATGAAACTTATGTAATGCTATAAATCAATGTTACCTCAAAAAATAAATTCAAAAAAGTTTGCTTTCTCATTTTCATTTTTTATATCCTATCAAACTCAGTCCTTATTTATCCTTCAATTAAAAAAGTTATCTAGAGTCTGTCATATATTTGATAGGACTTCCCTGTAACTCAAGTGGTAAAGAATTTGCCTGCGATGCAGGAGACCAGGGTTCAATCCCTTGGTTGGGAAGATCCTCTGGAGAAGGGAATGGCAATCCACTCCAGTATTCTTGCCTGGAGAATGCCATGGACAGAGAAGCCTGGCTCCAGTGTTCATGCCTAGAGAATTCCATGGACAGAGAAGCCTGGTGGGCTACAGTTCATGGGGTCGTAAAGAGTCGGACACAACTGAGTGACTAACACAACTGAGTGACTAACTCCTCCCACACATGTATTTGATACCATGCTAAGTGTTGGGGAGAAAAGGATGAACAAGGTCACTGACCTCACAGAACTTAACATTCAGTAGAGTTAGCCAGTAACTAAGCATGATGTTAAAGTGCTGTTTAATGAGTGATGGTGCAGGGCACTGTCCAGACACATCAGAGGGGGCCGGAGGCACACTTGGGTCAGGAGCACTTCTGGGGCAAGTGACCTCTCAGATTGGATGTGATGGGTGAGTAGGGATTAGTCCATGAAGAATAGGGAAGGTGGAAAGGATAGGGAACATTTTAAAGGGGAAGAACATCATCCACAATATCCCAGAATGAGAGAGCACGGTCTTATGTCTGGAACCCAGAAGGCAAAATGACCTGGGGCTGAATCCTGCAGGCCTCATAAGACACATAAGACTTCCGGACTTCATCCCAATGATTTTGAACAGAAGAGTGACACAATCAACTTTAGCTTTTGGTAGATTGCCCTGGTGAAGGTAGAGAATTGACTGGAGGCTGGCAAGTGTGGAGCCAGGGAAAGCAGCAGAAGCTGTTTTAGAAGAGAAGTCACTTTCTCAGACTTGGTAGCCATGGAGATAGAGAGACGGCAGGGACTCTGGTTCTGTGTTGGACTGGGCTTGACTGTCACTCTCAGTACCATCACAGGACCTGTGCAGAGTCAGTGCTTGAGAAACAGCAGAGCATACACAGAAATCTGGAGACCACTCTGTTCAGGCCCTAACTCTGCTCCTCATTAGCTTTGTGACCATGGGTAAGTTATTTAACCTCTTGGGGCCTGAAATGTAAAATAGGGATAATATTCTTATAGTATATATTCCATAGTAAATAAACATTAAATGCATACACGTTAATACACGTAAGGATTTAGAATGGTGCTGGGAATATATGAAGCACTCAACAAATGTTAATTCTTATTATTATTATTGTTAATTATTATTATTAATTCTTCTTATTATTATTGTTAATGTGTTTGCTACTGTATTGTCATTTCCTTTGTTTGCAATGTCATCAGACTTCACCAAGTCTACTTACTCCAAAATGGCTCTAAAGTAGCCTTCCCATCCGGTTCTTCCCTTACCTAATTCTACTCTGTACATGACTTTTAGGTTAATCTTTAAGACATTTTTCACCATGTCACCCCCCATTTCCAGATTTTATAAACCTCCCTGCTGCTGCTGCTAAGTCGCTTCAGTCATGTCCGACTCTGTGTGACCCCATAGACGGCAGCCCACCAGGCTTCTCTATCCCTGGGATTCTCCAAGCAAAAATACTGGAGTGGGTTGTCATTTCCTTCTCCAATGCATGAAAGTGAAAACTGAAAGTGAAGTTGCTCGGTTGTGCCTGACTCTTAGCGACCCCATGGACTGCAGCCTACTAGGCTCCTCCATCCATGGGATTTTCCAAGCAAGAGTACTGTCAAATCCTTAATCTCACGATTAAACCTGTTTCCTAACTTGATCTTACTTATTCTTTTCTAACCTTATTTCCCATTTTAGTGATACTCCTGTGTGTGCCCTTTTGGTTTACAGGGATCTAAATTTGCAAGAGATTTCATGTAAACTCTGCTTTGGCTTGTGATGATGTATTTATTCACATTTAAGAGAACTACTTTGGATAGTGTGCCCAAGTAGCTGAACACCAGGAAACAAGAGACCCTATGAAGTCATTTCACAATGGTGAAGTATTCCCAGTATTTTTGGTTTGCAATCTACAGTAGTGACAATCTTATACACCATTTGCATTGCTTTTGCTGATTTATTTTGTCTTTTGTGGGCCAAAAAAGGATAGTAAAGGTTTAAGTGTATGGTATGGAATACTGTGGATCACAATAAACTGTGGAAAATTCTGAAAGAGATGGGAATACCAGACCACCTGACCTGCCTCTTGAGAAATCTGCATGCAGGTCAGGAAGCAACAGTTAGAACTGGACATGGAACAACTGACTGGTTCCAGATAGGAAAAGGAGTATGTCAAGGTGGTATATTGTCACCCTGCTTATTTAACTTATATGCAGAGTACATCATGCGAAATGCTGGGCTGGAAGAAGCACAAGCTGGGATCAAGATTGCTGGGAGAAATATCAGCAACCTCAGATATCCAGATGACACTGCCCTTATGGCAGAAAGTGAAGAGGAACTAAAAAGCCTCTTGAGAAAAGTGAAAGAGGAGAGTGAAAAAGTTGGCTTAAAGCTCAACACTCAGAAAACGAAGGTCATGGCATCTGGTCCCATCACTTCATGGCAAATAGATGGGGAAACAGTGGAAACAGTGTCAGACTTTATTTTTTTGGGCTCCAAAATCACTGCAGATGGTGACTGCAGCCATGAAATTAAAAGACGCTTATTCCTTGGAAGGAAAGTTATGACCAACCTAGATAGCATATTCAAAAGCAGAGGCGTTACTTTGCCAACAAAGGTCCGTCTAGTCAAGGCGATGGTTTTTCCAGTGGTCATGTATGGATGTGAGAGTTGGACTGTGAAGAAAGCTGAGCACCGAAGAATTGATGATTTTGAAGTGTGGTGTTAGAGAAGACTCTTGAGAGTCCCTTGGACTGCAAGGAGATCCAACCAGTCCATTCTGAAGGAGGTCAGCCCTGGGATTTCTTTGGAAGGAATGATGCTAAAGCTGGAACTCCAGTACTTTGGCCACCTCATGCAAAGAGCTGACTCATTGGAAAAGACTCTGATGCTGGGAGGGACTGGGGGCAGGAGGAGAAGGGGACGACAGAGGATGAGATGGCTGGATGCCATCACCAACTCGATGGATGTGAGTTTGTGTGAACTCCAAGAGATGGTGATGGACAGGGAGGCCTGGCGTGCTGCGATTCATGGGGTTGCAAAGAGTCAGACACAACTGAGCAACTGAACTGAACTTAACTGAATAAAGGCATTCAGTCTTTATTCAGACTTAATGAAGGGAACTTGCCTTGGGAGGCCATGCCACGACAAGTAATGTCATCTACTGAAGTGAGAATGTTCATATTAAGGGGATTTGGTGTTGTTTTAATATAAGTGGCTTCATTTCAGGGCTCAGGAAGTATCAATAGCTCTTGAAATTAGCAGTAATTATTTTTTAGATTTTATAGGAATATGCCTTATGGAGATTTTCCAGAAGAAATTACCCTGGAAAGATGGAAGAAGACTGTTTTCTTCAAAAGGCATACTTTGCTTAATGTCGGGCATTGACTTCTTCCCCTCCACACAAGTTACCAAGTGCTGCTTCCTGGCCCTGCTGGTTCTCTATCCTCTGCCTCAGCTCCTCCTTATCTTTGTTTTACCATTTTATCAAAGCCCGACTCACTAGGTCCTCTGTCCTCTGTGAAGTCTCTTGGAATAAAGACAATTCTCACTGAGGTTTCTTTTCCCTAAGCTTCTATTGTCTGTTTTTATACTTTTATTTATATATTTCTCTAGTATAGAAATAATATATAATGAATGTACCATAAATAGCTTATATTTAGAGTATCCAAAACTGATGAGATCTGACATATGTATGTCTATGAAACCATCACTACAAATCAAGATAAGGAACACACCCATCACCCCACAAAGTTGCCTCATACCCTCCTGTAAGCATACCCTTCTTCATACCCAGCCCTGACCCCAGTCCACCAAAAATATAAAATTGCCATACATTTAATTTTTAAAAAATTTGTAATAAAATCACATTCCATTATTGCTATTCTTGCCTTAAACACTCAATTATCGTGTAAAGATATGTAAAAAACAATAAGGGGAAAAGTATATTTATCCCCATATATATTCCATTTCCTCTCTCCTGGTATATCAGCTACAGATCACTGCTTAACAAACCACTTCCAAACTGAGCAGCTTAAAAAAAATGCATTATTTTACAGTTTCTTTGGGTCAGAAATTAGGGTGCAGCTTAGCTAGGTGCTCTGGGCTGGGGTCTCTCACAAAGCAACAAGCAGGATGTCCAGATTGTCAGTCAAAAAAAGAATCAACTGGGGAGGGTCTCCTCCATTCAGGCATGTGGTGGTTGGCATGACTCTGGAGAACTTTTGGACTGAAGACCTCAATTTCTTCATGGCTGTTGGCCAGAGGCTGTCTTCAGTTGTTTGCCACATGGGGTTCTCTATAGTGCAGCACACACCATGAGAGACTGTATCATCCGGCGAGCCAGAAGAAATAGAGGAAGAGTGTGAGAGAGACAGAAATCACAGTCTTTTACATTCCATACCTTGGAAGTGGTGTCTCAGCACTCTTGTTGCATTGCATTCATTAGAAGCAAGTCTCCAGGTCCATCTCATACACAGGGAAGAGAGATTATACCAGAAAGTGGGGCTCACTGGGAACTGACTAGTGATCACGTGAATTTCCCTTTCCAGTTTCAACAGCTCTTCACTGTCTATAATACCAGGCCCAAATGAATCCTCCAACACTAAAGGCCCTTTCCTCTGTGATTTTGGCTTATATTACCTTTGTAAGTTTGGCCATTGTACGCCTTCCCACTGCTGTCAACTCCAGTCCAATTGGACTTGTAACTTCTCTTGAAATCCTCTCAGGCCCACTGATGCCTGTTTAAATCCATGAATGTCAACTTCAAGGTTCAGCACACATGCCAACTCCTTCATGTCATTTTCTCAAAGTTTTCTAGCCAGAAGGAATAGCAATGTGTTGATGCTCAGAACAGCATCTGGTGCACAGTAGGCACACAAGTATTTATTTGAAGGGTGAACCACCCTTTCTCTTTTATACTTTCATAACATTTCATACTTGCCTAGTAGCACTTTCATCACCCTGCCTTGATGCACCGACTAGTTCTTTCCTGTGTGAAAGGTTCCACACTACAGAACAGTTAGAATAATGGTCGTCTCTCAGCAGTGTGAGTTGTATGCACGGGCATCTCTCTCAAGGCGATGGAGTGTGTCCACTGTATATATGGCTTCCTCTCCCACAGTGAGGTCCCCAAGGGAAGACCACATCCTCCTCATAGCTTCACACATAGACCCTAGCACTGGACCTCGTATAACACAAAATAAATGCTTAATGGAACAGAAACAAATTATCTTCTGAATTAACAAAATAAACACAGCTCAAACAAGAGTCAGGATACTGACAATCTGTTTATGTCCCAAACAACTGAAAGCAGGACAAAGATCATTTAATTTCCTAGGGGGAAGTAGGTGCTGACTTGCTTCTCTGTATTGGACTTTAATTCCTTTCAAAACAGAACAGTCTGTCTTTAGTGATCAGTCTTAAAGAGAAAACCACAAACACCACAAATTCTGTCAAGTTCAGTTTCTTCAAAAGGTGATCAAGCTAAATGAGTAGCAACTTTAAAACTTCACCATTTCATCTCCTGACCTTGACAGCCTGGTTAGATAACACCTCAAGTATTTTAATTTTTAATATACAAAATGAATATTCAGGGTAGCTATCTATTATTTCAAATTTTTAGAAAGTCTTTACAAATAATTTTAGTGCATGAACTTTATTCATACTATTTAAGATAAGGTTTGATTTACATACTTGTCTTTAATATAATTCCTGGTTTTAGATAGGACTAAGTATAACATTCACTGTCTCTCACTGATAACTATCCATATTTATAGTGGATGTGCAAAGGTTATGAAAATGCTATGTTTCTTCTGAGAACAAATTCCACCCCCTGCAACCAAAGGAATGGCCCTTGTGGTTGTACACAAACACCTTGGTCCTGTTCTCCAAACACGGCTGACCTGACGGAGGGCAGACACTTGACTCAAGCCAGACCAATGAGATTCCACCCTTCAAGAAATTGTACTAGGGTGGCCAAAAGTTCGAGTTTTTCCATAATGAACTTTTTGGCCAACCCAATATTTGGGACTGAGCCATTAGGTGGTCTACCAGGATTACTGTTTAAATTGGGAGGGCATCTTCCCATGTACATGAAGAAGAAGGAGAAGCCAATTTGCAAATGAAAAGTAATGAGGCAAACATGAAAGAGAAACACAAATGACACTGAGCATTTAGTGTGTGTCAGGCACTCCGGGAGCTAGTGAAGGACAGGGAGGCCTGGCGTGCTGCAGCCCACGGGGCCACAAAGGGCTGCACATGACCTAGGGACTGAACAACAACAAGGTACTATCTTCTCTAATTCTCACAGAACTGAACGAAACTCAAGTGTTTACAGTCAAGGAAACTGAGGCAAAGAGAGATAATAGGAAGTGACATAGCCGGGAGGTGAACCCAGGAATCTGACTTCAAGGCCCAGCTGGTGAACATGACATTCTCCTCTCCTGGAGCAGCTGAGAGAATGAGGGACCCCGGGACTCCAGAGAGGACGAGGGACCCCGGGACTCCAG